>NC_079147.1:293664678-293964882 GCF_945859685.1 Eupeodes corollae
CTGGAAACTTTTATAATAAAGATCACGAACATTTAAAATAGAAAAAGGAAGTGCATCGCAATAGGGCATAGCATTATATCAGTTGTGCGTCCCAGAACATTATGTCTCCAATACTAAGCAGCCTTGCCTTATTTACTCGTATATATACAGACAGCTTGGTTCTAAGAAGTTGGTAAACCTTATATCTAGCTTAGGGTTTTGTTCTTCATACTAAGAAGCTCAGTTGTTGGAGATATCAGCTATTTGCCACACGCGACCAGATTCCAGCGGTTCATTTAACCAATTTGTGTTTGATAATGCGGAATTTAATGTCAGAAAGTTAGATGGACTAAGTACATTATACATTCTTTGCTGCATTTACTTCGATAGGAAAAGAAAAGGACACACGAAGGCAAAAGCTGGAAAAACTACCTTGTGCTAAATTAACTGGATAACTTGGAATACTTCCTTTGGAAACATTTCAGTAAACAGAAAAAATTTAGTCTATGTAAATTTTAATGCGTATTCCCAAGAAATGTTACAGCCAAAACCGTATGACACTCTTTGGTTGGCATCGAAGTTTTTTGGCATTTACGATGTTCCAGAATGGAAAGGGGACATGCACTCAATAACAACAGGCTTGTTTAGTGCAAATACTAAAATCATTCCTCATCCGTTCATAAACTCTCCACCGTCCGAATATAATACACTCTACACTGCATTTCACTATGCTGGCAGTTTGTGTTGCAAAATTTGACCAAAAATTCCTGATGGGAACATTTGACAAGCCTCTTTATATAAAAGTAAAGAAATCATTGCCGCAGCTTCATCTTGTTGTTAATTTTGCAATTTTGTTCAATATTTTGTTGAACCTCCTTTTGCAAAAATTCTGCAGTGCGTCTAATAATATGGCCAGGAACTGGCCCCGGTTTCTGTTGAAAAGATGCTGCAAGGAAAAGCTTTCGCTAAAACAGTTCATGTTTTAATAATAATAATGGAACAAGTCAAAATGAATTAGAAAAAATCCAAAATTTCATAAAAAATTTTCTTGATGAGTCTCCTTCGTTATGTGCACTAAAACAACCCTCATTTGATCCCATAGTGATAAACTATAAACAAATCTTAACAAACTCAAATCTAATGGACCAACAGCAGCCTTATGGATTCAGTTGTTTAATATGATTAGGTAGGTAGGTAGGTAGAAATGGCGATATCAAGGCAACCTAGCCTGAGATCCAATTAGCGCTGTAGTGCGCCGTTTTGATACCAAAAACTCGTTTGACTTTTGATTGAAAGGCATAGATTGATAGAGAAGCTTCATAGCGATTATGTTAGAGCCATTTTGTCGCATTGACAAAAAAGATTAGGTATCTAATCTTTGTTTCAGATAGCTCATCAAGTTCGTGAAAGAATGCTTTTCCAAAGTATTTCATTCTAGTGTTTGCCAAATCAGGACATTTGCAGAGGAAATGGATTATCGTTTCACTTTCTCTTTGGTCACTAGAACTACGGCAAAAGGTGTTGTAAGAGATACCCAACTTCTCTACATGAACTCCTATAGGCCAATGTCCGGTACAAACCGCAACAATCCTGGCTATGTCTTGCCTTGGCCTACATAGAAGATCGTTTGTACGGGTTTTATTATAGGTGGGCCATATCTTCCTTGATATAATGCAGTTGGGTAAATTGCTTCACCTTCGGTTTGACTGTGTTTGGTAGATAGAAAAGATTTTACCCTTCATAGCACCAAGAGGAATGTTAACCATTTCCGCAAGTGAGCTATGAAGAGCCGATCCTTGCCTGGCTAGCTCGTCAGCCCGATCATTTCCCACGATACCACTATGGCCCGGAACCCAGATCAGGGTGACACCGAGGTTAATATTCAGGCTCGCAAGCTCATCGCGACATGGCTGGACCAATTTAGATGAGGATATGGCCGAGTTAATGGCTTTGCCTGACTGTCTTTAAAGATAGCACCATTTCGGTTTTGGTTTGAGTTTTGTTTAAGTATCTTACATGCCTCCCTTATTGCCAGCAGTTCAGCTTGAAAAACGCTAGCAAAGTCAGGAAGCCTAAGAGATTTGGCTACATTTAGGGACTCAGAAAAGATCCCAGAACCAACTCCGCACTCCATCTTTGAGCCGTCAGTAAAGATGGTTGTGTCGAAACCTATCGACACGATGTCATCCTCCCAATCTTCTCTCGATGGAAAAATAACCTTAAAACCCTTACTAAGGCTCAAAGTAGCAATGCATTAGTCAATGTCTACCGAGATAATATCTGAGGGAATCAATTTCGTTGTGTTGCTGTGACCATAAGGTTTTGACAACCAGCTGTTTCCTTCAGCCTAATAGCGCTGCAGGAAACTATGTATTTAATAAAAAGGTCGATTGGTAGAAAATCCAAAATAACGTTTAAAGCGTCCGTTGGGCAAGTACGCATGGCCCCTGTGGTGCCCACGCAAGCTGTTCTCTGAACCTTCTTTAGCTTATTAATGTTATAGGCTTTGCTAAGAGCAGGCCACCACACAATCGAACCATATGTTAAGATTGGACGTACTACGGCTGTGTACGTCCAAAAAATCATCTTCGACTGAAATCCCCACTTTTTGCCGAAAGTTTTGCTGCAGGCGTAGAAGGCAACACAGGCCTTCTTAACCCGTACTTCAATATTTAGTTTCCAGTTTAGTTTAGGGTCGAGTATTACTCCCAAATATGTCATATTTTTAATTGATTACATTGCTCAAAGATTTTATTCACGCTGAGCGGTCTGGCGATTGGAATGCCCATATAAACTGTATCAAGAATATGATTCCATATTTTCATGCCGCCGGCTACTTCTCGTACGCCAAATCATGTCACCTGTATTTGCAGGACATGATAACATCAGATGAATTTAAAAACTTTGTGCAAGAGGATTACTTAACTATAAGAAGAGCTGACCTATTGTGGAGAGGGGTGTGGTCGGACCAGACAATTAAACAAGCTCTAATGCGTGGAATGAAGAGTATGGGTGGCTTGACACGAGGGCGTGGAATCACTAATAGTGTACTTAGCAAATGGTTTTTTTCTCGAAAAATTCACCTTTCAAGCTGTTGGTTGTCATCCTCCATTTCCAGTTACAAATCGTGTCAATAGCGAGTGGCATCGTTGGAAACGATAAAGTGGACAATTACAGACATTTATAGAGAAATTAAATATGCTTTCTTTTTGTGTTAAAAAACACATGTAAAAAAAAAAACAGCCAAAAAAATCTGCGTTAGTAAATTAGTTTTTAAATATATTTACAATATCAAAGACATTTCGAATTTTCTTTTTTAGAAAAAGCTTATTAATAAAAATCTTCTTCAGAATAAAAATAATTTTTAATAATAATAACTGTCTTATATTGTTCTAGACAGCATAAGTATTTTATTCGATAATTTTACAATTATTCCAAACAAAAGCCTATAACAGCTAGTTGCTGTATCATTTTAAATTAAGAGTTTAGCCTAGTTTAATTACTAAAGAATCTGCGTGGAACAAATATAGTTTTAAATGCAGTTATTTAACATTGAATAAAATACAATTCTCCGGTTCTATTATTTTTTCCCATCACTACATATTAAATAAGTTGATTTCTTCGTCATACTTCTGCACCGATTCCACTCCTGATATTTTTAGACCTTTGTCAAAATTTGACATTAAAAAAATTAGTAAATCTACGTCAAAAACCAACCTTTTCAAAACGTATAAATTTCCATTTACAATCAAAGTTAAATATGGAATTAAAAGAATGTTGTACATTATTAAATAATGGTAATTATTTAAAAAAAAAATGAGAAAATGTCATAATACTTATATAAAATAATTCTTGTCTTTAGCTCTAACTTTGCGGATTCAAATTAAAGAAGTTAAATTCTGATATAATGGTCCTTAGCGGTAAACTCCGAAGCAATTTTTGTTCTCCCTTTATCGGCCTTCTCACAGGCCTCCGTCATAATACATTCGTACCACGAATGCCGAAAAAAAATATCATAACTCACGTCGTACTCGTACTTAAAATATTTTCTACGAAATTAGAAGTCTGTGAAAAGTGTTAAGTGGTATCACTACCTCTAAATAAAAAGGAAGTTCGACAGTTTCTTCCACGAACAGTTATTTTAATCGGAATTTAACTTTAGACGCCACAAAAGTAAAAACCATCCATTGTTTTGTTGAAATATTTAAAATCTTTTATTCTTTTAAGGGAAAATCAAGTAATAATCAATGAAACCGTGTACCAAAGACTTCTTGAAATGTTTTAAGAACAGCCTGAAATCTCCCAAGGATATACTAAAATTCCCAAGCAGGTTGCAAGAGTTAAATAGCGTTAAAAAGGTCGACCGCTGCTTTCCAGTCTCAAAACCTTTACCGAAGCCGCCGGCCGTATTGGTATCCTCCTTCCGCAATGAATCTCAAAACTGCTGCTAGTTTATGGGTCTGATAAAAAAGGAAACAGTGAGGGACCCCGTTCTTGTCCTTGTTTCTCTAATACACATACATATATAAATGCTGCCTTATTCACCCGAAATTTTTTTTTTAATCTGCAAATGTATATTCTTCTATTTTGAAAAACCTTACCAACATTTTATTATCGAGTTCGAACGGATTAAAAGTACATATCTCTTAGAATCCTGCATTGCAATTTTAATGTTCGTATTCGCTGATCATTTTCTTCATTTTGTTTCTGTAGTTTATTCCGGAAATAATAATCAAATTCTTGTATAAGATATTAGACTTCAATGTCTTATTTTTAATTCACTTTTATTGGTGGTTATAATTCATAATTAGGTTAAGTACAATATAGGTTATGCCATAGACAATGTGTTTCCCAAGAATGATGGATGGGTCCATGATAATTTGACAGACAGCCACATCAGCTGGACCCTCGATGTCATCGAGCGTAAGCATTGCCAGACTTGCTGATAAATACTCAACAGTTGCAAAAATTGCAATGATTTTTGAATCCCATTTTATTCAGAATCAATTATCAAAACGAATCAAATGATAAATAGCAAAAAGTGAAATTTGTTCTTCTTTTCACATTTTGACGCTAATCAGCTGATTAAAAAATTTCGAAAAGAAGATTTTCGTACGGCAATGCTGTTTTAGTTTCGTTCGGGGCGTATGATATGAAATATAAGCTTTCACCGACTCCATTTTTAAATTCCAAAGGATACTTTCGATATTTTAGGTTATCGAAAATACAATTTCTCTCGGAATTATTCCCATCTGCAAATTTGGAAATGACAATAATTGTTGACAGTTTTTTGTATGCTCACACTTCGCTTAAAGTCCAGTAAAATAAGTTAAACAAGGGCTACGATAATAATCATGAAAAAGTCGATTTTTCGCGACTTTTGGCGGTCCATAACCTACGATGCAGACACAAGATACTTTTTACAAAATGTGTAAATATGTCCAAAAGAAAAGTACAAAGGAATTTCCAGCTACTATATCATTCCATAGTGAAATTCAATAAATTCCAATTCATACTTTTGAGGTTGTTATCGTGAATATTATTTCCCCTTGTTATTATTTCTTCAAAAATGTCAAACTGAATTTATTTTGTATATATAGGTATGTCTTGAAATTTTAAGTAAGGTGTTTGCGTAAATACAAGAAGAATTGTATGGGTTTAAATCTGAAAACCACAAAATAAATGCTGGTGTGCCTCAGGGCTCTGTTCTATCTCCAACACTGTTTCCCATTTTTATGAATGATCTCCTGTCTGCCACTTCTAATCCAATACATTGTTTTACTGACGATAGTATTCTTAGCTTTTATATCTGACATGCCTCTTCTTCGAACGTGGAACTGCAACCACAAAATATGATAAGCTCAATAAATTCCGAACTAAACAGCATTGTAGAATGGGGTATAAAAAACCGCGTAGAATTTAACGCTTCGAAAATCTAAGGCTTTCTTGTATCGTTAAAGCGAGATATAGGCACTTGCATCGAGGAGACTGAACATTTCGATATTCTTGGCATATGTGATCAACCACCTCTTGTGGAACGATCACATATGCGATGTTGCCAAAAATTCAGCAAGATGTTTGGGCTTTTCTTCCCTTCTTATCTGGCTGTTATCTACAAGACTTATATACGTCCAAAGCTGGAGTACAACTCCCATCTCTAGGCTGGAGCTCCTGCAACTTTCTTAAGCCTCTTGGATAGTATTGGACGTCGGACATAAAATTGATTGGGGATAGTACCATCATGGGATCATTAAGTAGGTCGCTTGAACATCATCGTACCGTTATTTTATGGGTTAATGCTCGGTATACCCTCGAAACCAACTTCAATCGTCTATCAAATACAGAGATTCGTTCTTTTGCTGTACTGCGAGAATGTGGAATGCTTTGTCACACTCTGTCTTTCCCATTTATTATAATATTCAGGAATTAAAAACCAATGTACACCGAAACCTCCTTTCAAACCCTTTCTCCTTTTCCTAGTGCTCACACTGTTTATAAGAAAAGTAATATCTCCTTCAGTGTGAGCTTATTATAAAAAAAAAAATAAAAAAGGTAAAAAACTCACTTCAAAAAACTCATGATAAAAACAGCACTTACATCGAATGAAAATCATGAAACATCATTTTTTACCTTTGCTCTTTTGTGTACGTCAGTTTTGTACTTACTTTTTTTTTAAATTTTGAATGCATGAAGTCTTTTAATATCAACATTTAAAAAAAAATCAAATTACATCACGCGAAAATATTTTTTTTGGCTTTTCCCACAGCATTGAATTTAAAATCAAAAAATATAAAATTCGTATTCCAGTTCGCAGATTTTCTTAAAGTTTTCACACGTTTTAGGTTACAGCTTTAGAAACTTTGTAGTTTTTTTCAACCTTTAATCTAATTCAATGAGTTTTTCATTTCTCAACAAATACTTAAAAATTAAACACATTTCTAAAACTCACATAGATATGGTATATTATTTATCTAACAAGATGCATTTAACAAAACATTTTTCATAAAACAAAACTTTTAACATTTTATTAAACTCTATTTATCTCTCTCTCTCTGTTTTACACTCATTATGTGTGGACGCATATTGTGTTCATTATTTTCTAAGGGGTGACATTTAAAAAAAAATATTTATTTTGTTTCTAAATTCATTGAATTTCAAAATTGTATATTAGCTTTTTCAAATAAGTGAACGTAATCAACTTTCTTTAAACATATAGGGTGTTTTGTCAAGAGCTTAAGATAACAAGACCGAAAACTAGCACAAACTTTTACCACATCTACTTTTTGAATATGATTTCTGATATATAGCTATGGACACAAAAATAACACACTCATGATGTTTTTTATAAATATTAGTTTAAACATTTTTATTTTTATTTCAGGACCTCTTACAACTTATAAAGCTTGATCTAAAATTTAAATTTAAAATTATAAGCTATAAACTAGATTTTTAAAATTATTTTAATTTGTGGTGAAGTTATTTCTTGTGGACAAAGAAATAGCACACATTCCTAGAATTGTAAAAAAATCAACCCTTTAGCAAACAATTCTTATAATTTCAAATCAAACATTACCGGGGAACTTCCATAAGTCGAACTCTCGGAATAAAAGAAAAAAAAAATCGATTTATAGAAACTTCGATTTCAAGAAATGAAACAAAAGTTATTGAATTACTGCATAAAAGCTAGTAACCCGTTCAACACCGAAGTTTAAATTAAAAACATACAAGCTTGAAATAGCCATCCCTCTTTTTCAAACAAAACTACAAAAATTAATCACAGTACCTACTCAAGTATTTTTCAAAAAAATTGAAACAAAAAGGAGGTTTCCCAAATAATAGCAAACAGTTTAGAACGTATCTGCGGAAGAACGCCCTTTACTTCAGTCATAAAATAAACAGACCTAAATGCAGCAATATAGCTGTCTCAATTTGATACCGCAGTTTGCACTCTTCATCGGAAATGTCGCCATTTTAGTTTTTATTTCTTGTTTCTCCGTCTATCCCTAATTGAAATTTCATTATGAAACTGAACTTTCCAAGAGTAAGTCGAGGAGTGCAAACTGCGGTAAGTTTCTTGGGAAAAATATTTGTTAAGTGAACTACATTATATGTTTTTTACAGAAATAAAATATTACGTACAGAATTATCATAAATTCTTATTAATTTTCAAACTCCTCGTCAAAGAAAGTACAGTATCTATTCTACTGAACAAGCGTCTAAAATAATTATCGTAGCCTTGTAAATTTCGAAATAGAGGTTAAATTAAATGGGATTTCCCCAATAGAAGAAAATGTTCGAGTTAAAGAGACTATTTGTCATCAAACAGAATCTAAAAACTTCGATTTATAGAGAAATTTGACATACAGAAGTTCGAATCATAGAGGGAAAAATATGTATATTAAAATAGGGTTGAAAATCAAAGTTCTCAATAAAAATTTGAGTTATAGAGAATTTCGACTTGAGGAAGTTCGACTGTATTACCAAGTTAGTAATTTGTTAAGTGACTACGATTTTTTAAAGTTTCCTCGAACCTTTTTGGTAAACTTTTAACAAGTTTTTGGCATCTACTCTGTGGATCGTTTAAATTTTTGCATTTTTGCTGCCAAATCTTAACCTTAACTTCATTCCATAGGATGATCTATGGGGTTAAGATCAAGATTTTGAGCTGGCCAGGTCAATACATCATTCATCATTGTCATGCATGAATAGCCAATTTATTGGCATAGATTCAAAGGAAAATGGTTCCATGGCATTCTTAAGAATATTGAGATAGGAGAATTTATCCATTGTGTCATCAATCCTCACCAGAAGACCCACCCCATGAACTGAAAATGCTCCCCAGACCATCAAGTTGCCAATTCCGTTTGAAAAACTTCATTCCTGCTTTTAAACCTCTCAACATCTTCGCCTGCACGCTTCTCATGCCTCTCTTTTCCCTTTTGAGAAGTCGGAGTTCCTCTCGCCTCTTCTGCTCATAGAGCTCATGAGCAGCTCTCGTCCTTTTATGCAGCGCCGCTTTGCCCGCCGACATTTCTTATCAAACCAGGGGTTCCTTGTTGTTGACTGCTTGAAACACAGCACATCAGAGGCGGCTTCTCTGATTGCATCTTGGCAATGTTGCCAATTGTAGCCGTTCGTCGTTGTACCTTCTACCAGCACCTCCCTGTTTTGCCTTGGGTCTGGAAACCCGAAATGCTACCTTGGCCGAGTCGATGTTAGCTCCTTGGAAAGTACGGACATCCATGATACTGGAAGCGTATCTAGCGTCAACCGCAATATGGTCAATCTATTTGAAGGTAGATTGATCTGGAGAAGTTCAAGTTCCTTTGTGGATGTTGAGGTGTGGAAAACGCGTACTGGCTACCATGACGTTTCACCCCGCCTCAAAATCTATGAGCCTGAATCCGTTGTCGAAAGTGTTGTCGTGCAGGCTGTTATTTCCGATTATTCCACCAAAGATGTCTTCCCTTCCTAGCTTGGCATTAAAATCGAACAGGACAGTTTTAATATCGTAGCCAGGGCACTGCTCATATGTCTTGTCCAAGAGCTCGAAGAACATATCTTTGGTGTTGTCGTCTTTCCCCGCCTCCGCTGATTCTTCGGTCGCACGTTTGCGTAGGGTGTCAACAGTGTATCCGTCCGTATCCGAGGCTTGTTCGTGCTTCGCAACTAATGTATTTTTTTACGTGGTCAAGAAGTCACCCCGACGGCACAACCCCCAATCTGGAGGGCCAGATGCTCAGTATAACTCCAAGGACGGGGAGCCGATTAAAAGCGCTCCTTACAGGCCTGGGCTCCAATAAGTCGTAGAAGCCCTATAAGCTGTTCACTAAGTAGTTCAAACTTACTGGAAATTGAGATGCCACCGTTGATTCCATCTCGGGAATTCTTCCGCTGCCTTCTGGATAAGGAGAGGTGCCTTAGTGGAAACACCTCTTCCCCCTATCTCGTTTGCTGCCCCCAACAACTTTCCACTGGGGTTAGAAACCAATCTCCAGTTGAGGTACTAGGCACCCGATGTTCACCACGGGGAGGTGAGAGTAGGAGTTGATAGACAGAGGTGGGTTTTAAGAAAAACCTGTGGACGCTTGTGTCCTCTTGATTGCACATGTCTACCATTTGAACATCCCTAACCTAACCTATTAAGACCTTTTTGCTCACATCAATTAATGTAGACCATATGCCCGGAGAACAAACTTACCACAAACAGTTGACATAACAATAAGTGTGCTATTTTTCTGTCCATAGCTGTATGTCCATTCGATCAGTCCAAATTAATAATAAATGACATTCTCAACTGTCAAACCATAGACAACAACCATTGAAACTTCTTTTGCTGCTCAAAAAACACCCTATAATTATTTTACAACAAATATTGTTTATGTTTAATAAAATAAACAGTTACCGTTATCAAACGTTTAAGGATTTATTACATTTTTAAATGATTTTAAATACTAATATGCTCTCAAAAAATAAATCTCTAAAGCTTAAATCTAACAAAATAAATATTTTTCTTTTTGACACACCCTATAACTCACTAACAACAAACAAACAGAAAAACACCACATTATCAAGTGAATCAATCTAAAATGCAACTCACAAAGTGCCTGCGCTTAGCTTTTAAACAAAAATCAAATTAAATTAAAAATATTCTAATAATTTTGTTTTTATTTTTTCTTCCTCTACTTTATTTAAAAAACAAAAAACAATAACAAATCAACCACCAGTTCGACAGTTACGAGGTCACAGTCATTTCACTATGGTGTCGGATCATTGAACGGAAACAATCAATCTTCAGGTTCAAATCAACCTTCTCTAGAGAATAATCGATGGACTCTGACGTCAAATGAATCCAGTGATGAGGAACATGCTTATGTTTCTTCAAGTACGAACAGATCTTAAGTTTCTTTTTTTTCTTTTTTTTTAATATATTTTAGTTCTAAAAACAAAACTTCTTATACAAAAATTGAATGTTTTGAGAACCAAATTGTGTTGCTAAAAATTAAACTTAAAAAAAACAAAAACCATTGAGATAAATCACATAATTCTAAGTAGATATCAGATGCTATGAAAATAAATTATAATGTAGTTAACCTTAAAAATTGTGATTTTGTTGAGGTTAAAAAAATAAATGTCACAAGAAAAAAATAAATATTAAATTTAAACAAAAAAGAAGTTAACTATAAAATAAATATAAAATGTGCATAATTAAAAAAAAAAGCCAACAGCACATCAAAATAATAATAATATTATAATAATAGCGCAAAAATTATCATATTTTTATTGTCAAATTAAAAACAAAAAACAAAAACTTTACATTTTAAATTGTATCAACCCAATAATTGTATTTTTCTTATTCTTTTTCTTTTTGTTTTCTATTTTAAAAGAAAAAATATTGTGATCAATGTTCATTTAAAAATATGTTTTTAAAACAAAAAAAATTAAAATTAAAAAATCTACTTTAAAAATTATTTAAAGTCATAAAAAAATATCCATCCTAAACTATTTGTTAAATAAAATCATTTATTATATAACGAAAAAAAAAACTATTTGATTTTACAAAATTTATTTATATACATACATACCAAGTATTTTTCTTTCTCTTTATTAGTATATTTATTTTCCTTATATACATAAAATGTACTATTTTTTTTTTAAATATTATTTTTTCTATACCTAAGTGATTTTGTTTAAGTATAATAATTATATTTTTTGCTAAGCTGATGACATTATTTGTCCCACTGTGGCGATACAAATATCGTATTTGATATTTTTATTTGTTAAAATTTTAAAATCCACAACGAATTTTGTTAATATATACTTTTTTTTAAATATCTACATCGATTAAATTAAATGGTTTACCAAATTTTAATACATCCTAGAATCTAAGCCATCAAAAAATGAATTCAATAGAAAGACTTTGGCCACCCTTGATGTTGAAAAAAACTGCACTTTTGAATCGAGACGACTGTGACGTGTTTTTCTTTTTCTTTCTAACAGCTCCTGTAATACAGGGTCCAGCAAAAAGATCTCCCATATCCATCTTGTTGGAACCAGACTTTTTTGTGGTTCCTAGTTAACTGATTTAAGTTTGGTTAGAGGAAGGTCTCAATCATGTGACAGTAGCGATCCGCTTTAACCATAACTTTTTGCCCATTTTCTTCGAAAAAATACGAACCAACAACCCAAATTCAGCAACAGCACACCAAACTGTCACATAAGGGCTGTAAAGTGGTCGTTGACGAATTTCTTGAGGGTTTTCTGCTGCTTAGTATCGGAAATTTTGTTTATTTACAGTACCCGATTAATGGAAATGGGCCTCGTCAGACGAAATTACAATGTCTTCCCAAACAGCTCTGCAGAACCAAGATTATGGATATATTCCTTTACGACAAATGCGCGATGATCACCGTGCCACGCCATTATGATTACTAAAAACGGCACGTAGACTCTATCTATCTATACCCGGAATACTATTTTATCTACAAGGTGTCTCAAAAGAAAGTTCACATTTAAATCTTTTTTTAAAAGAAAAGTCTTAGCTTTATTGAAAAAATGTTTATTTTATATTGAAGTACACTGTTTGGGAATTTATTTTTTTTAAATAACATCTAAAATTGCCTATGACAGCTCGGCAGGTAGTCTCCGTGATGGCTGCCATTTCATGACGGATATTTTATTTTAATTGTGCCGGTTTATTAGCGTAAACTTTTGATTTGAGATAACCCCACAGGAAAAAATCCATAGGCGTTAAATCGGGACTCCGTGGAGGCCAATTTATGTCACCTCGCCTGGAGATTTAAAAAAAAATTCTCGAACTCGAGGCAGATATCTGTTGGACGTGTGTGAAGTTGCTCCATCCTGCTGGAACCATGTTCTTTGGTTGTAACCAGGAAAGTTTTGCAGTTGGGGTACGAAAAACTCGTCTAACATCTCCACATAACGCTCGCTCTGAATTCACTGTGAGTGTGCGTCCCCTTCCATCTTCAAAAAAGTAAGGGCCGACAATTCCTCGCGGCGACATCGCTGCCCATACGTTGACTTTGGGTGAATGTAGCGGTTTCTAATGTTTTTGTTTTGGGTTGGTTGCACTCCAGTAACAACAATTTTGCTTGTTTACATGCAACAAGATGTTGGTGAACGTTGGAAAGCGCTCAATCATCTGATTTACAAAGGCAAGCCTCTGACCAGCATCTTGAGGCTTCAGTTCTTGCACTATCTGAATTTTGTACGGGTGCAGCTTTAAATCTTTGTGTAAAATGCGGCATAATGAAGATCTGTGCACATTTAAAGCAACAGCACGCTTCCGAATCGAGAGGTTTGGATCATCTCGAATAGACTGAGTAACATTGTCCACGTTTTCAGCTGTTCTTGATGCTCTTGGCCGCCCAGATTTTGGTTTCTCCAGAGTTGACCCAGTCTTTTCAAACTTCTCATTCGTCGAGTGCTAGGCGCATCATTTAAGTGACGACTATGTCGAATACTGCAGAATTTTCTACGCGCCACAGTCGCCGAATTACCGTTTTTGTAAAACTCACGTAGCGACTAAATTCCCAAGAGCCGGACTACCGACTGACATACCCCCCGTGCCCCTCAGAATAGTTGCTTTCGCGTAATAAGATAAGCAAATGTGAACTTACTTTTGAGACACCTTGTATAAAAAGCTTTAAATATAAACGTCTAAAAATACGGGATATTTTTTTCCGGACCCTGTATTTTCATCATAATAAGCAACTGATTTTTGTGTTACATGTAATTGGGTTAAGACAGTTCCCTAGAAACTTTTCCCGTTGACAAAATTTTAAAATGTCCACAATGTTTGCAATTTTCCTTAAAAGTCTATAAAGAATGAGAGCCAATGTCTCCTAGGAATTTAATTTCCAAATTAAATGTATTTCAAAAGATTCTTATTTACGTTCCCAAATTTTGTAGATCGGAAAAATAGCTCCAAACAACTTCTATAGAAGTAGTAAGATTTTTACAATATGTGGATTTTTGACCAAAGAGCACATTTCTAAAATGAAAAGAGAAAAATGTCACGACAAAATCGTCGTTAATGTAATTGTTAACAACAAATGAAGTATGCAAAATAAAAGGTACCACGATCTTCCTAAATAATGTATTTTCCAGAATATATTCAGAAAATCAAATTCGAAACCCAAATACCAAAATAAAAGGTACCACAATCTTCCATGATAAATTCAGAAAATTAAACTCGAAACCCAAATACCGTAAAGGGTTTTCCCGTCTTCTATCTTTACGGGTGTCTTTTAAAAGGTCCTAGGATAACATTATTGTCAAATCTCTTTTTTTTTAAATATTTTTCCCAGTCAAGACTGTTTCAATTCAAAATCGAACAGAACTGATAATACTGGCCTATCTTAATCCATTCAAGGCCTAGTTCTTTTTTGAATATAAATATAAAATAGTTCCAAAATTATTCATCTTGAAACATAACATACACTTAGTTAAATTGCTTTAAGGATTTTGTCATTAACAAAATTTTGTAGTCCACGATTTTCAACTTTTCCTTGTAAGCCTTAAAAAATGAGAGCTTATATCTCTTACTTAATTTCCAGGATCAATACATTTCAAGTGATACTTTAGAAATTATTTAAGTTCCTCAATTTTAAAGATAGAAACAAATTCCGTAGAAAATTTCACGACAAAACCGTGATATATATGTAATGATTAATAACAAATACTTACTTACTTACGTCCTCAGACCTGTTAAGTCCGTTGGGAACAGCTTAAGGGGCATATGTCCTCTACTAAGCCTACGCGCCATCATGTACGGTTTCCGGAGATGTGTTTCAGCTCCCTCTAACTCTTGCCTAGTGTCGCTGATTCCGCCTCGACGGCCATGCGTCATGTGCTTCTCGGTCGTCCAGCTCTTCTTCCTTCTTGTGTGAGCGGATTCCACTGCATTGCTTGGCCTGCAATGCAGTCGTTACCTTTGCGAAGCGTATGTCCGAATCCATTGCCACTTACTTGTTCGTATTATAGATTCTATAGGTTCCTAACCTGTCCTTTTATAAAGGACTTCATTTGATATGCGGTTTGGTCAAACTTGGGGGCTCGTGTTATTCGTGTTACAGCTATCATTAAGTGGTGGTCACGATAAAATCCTATTTTGGCGCCTCTTCTGTTTCGTACATCGTACATTTGCAATGAACTATGCAAAATGAAAGATACCACGATCAGGATATATTCAGAAAATCAATTTCGAAATCCGAGTACCATAAAGATTTTGACCGTACTCTTTCTCTACGGATGTCATTTAAAAGGTCCTAGGAGACCATTTAAAATACAAAACAAGTTATTGGTAAATTCTACGGTGGGCAAAAGCTATACATAAAATATCTATACATTTTTTCAAGTCAAGACTGTTTCAATTTAAAATCGAACAGAACTGATCATACTGGTCTATCTTAATGCATTCAAGGTTTAGTTCTTCTTTTGAATATAAATATAAAATAGTTCCGAAATTATTCTTCTTGAAACAGAATATACAGCAGTACTTATTTAAATTGCTTTCGGGATTTTGTATTGTCCACAATTTTACACTTTTCCTTGTTAGCCTTAAAAAATGAAAACTAATATCTTAAATCTAATTTTCAGAATAAATATATTTCAAGTAATACTTTAGAAATTATTTAAGTTCCTTAATTTTGAAGATAGGAAAAAATTCCGTAGAAAATTTCACGACAAAACCGTCATATATGTTATTGTTAATAACAAATGCAAAACAAAAGATAACACTATCTTCGTAAATAATGTATTTTCCAGGATATATTCAGAAAATCAAATTCGAAAATCGTACTTTTTCTCTACAGATGTCATTTAAAAGGTCCTAGGAGACAATTTAAAATACAAAACAAAATATTGGTAAATTCGAGGGTGGGCAAAGTCAAGACTGTTTCAATTCAATTCTCCTTGGAACAGTACATACAGCAGTACTTAATTAAATTGCTTTTATAATTTT
Source organism: Eupeodes corollae (assembly GCF_945859685.1). NCBI lineage: Eukaryota > Metazoa > Arthropoda > Insecta > Diptera > Syrphidae > Eupeodes > Eupeodes corollae. Next base: position 293,680,643 of record NC_079147.1, read on the forward strand.
GTCTTTTCGAATGGCAGCTATAAATGTTTTGGTGCTAAAAAAGTGCTAGAGATTTCAAAATCACATAAACTAAAATTCATCTTACTTTAAAATATTAAAAAAAACCGAATTGGCTTAAAACTTACTTAAATTTGACTAAGCCATTTAAGTAATAAAATTGATGTAGATATTTTAAAGTCTTACCATTGTTGTGGTAACCATTATATGCCTTTATTTTAGAATATTTATCGTAAGATTGTTTGTTTATTTAAAAAAAAAAACTATTTTACATTTCACAGAGTTATGCAAACACATTAGAATTCATGAGTTCATGAAATAAATAAATTCAAATTATCGATCAAACAAAATGAACAAACAATCTTTCGAATCTCCTCCTGCTCATCGCCTTAAACAATTATGTGCAATCGATTACAACGATTTTTGTTTATATTTTTTTTTATTTTTTGTAAATTATATATACCTACTATTTTGTTATTTCTTTAAGTAAAATCTATCCACCCATATGTTCAACCTCCTTGATATCCATTTACTAAGTCCTAAACAAACATATTAAAATCACAATTCTATAAAAAAAAATTCATATTGGATGTTTTAACAGAAAATACAATTTCAACTTTACTAAAAACAAAAGATAAAACATCCGCCGATCTCTAACTGTGCCACACAGAAAAATAAAATTTGACAAACAAAATACCACATTCACATAGAACTAAAAAAATAATAATAATAAATATTTTAAATATTTATAAAGTTCTAAAAATAAATATTAATAAACTTGAGAGATTAATTTATTAAGAAACAATAAAACATTAAAGAAAATTACGAATAAAGTAGAAATTTAAATAACCATTTGAATACTTTGCAAGGGCTTCTTTTTAAATTTGATTTTAACATTTTGTCTCGCAGTGTGTTATACAGGGTGAGGCAAGAGTCACTTCAGAAAGTCACTTTCTTGCAGAATTGTTTTAAAATTTCAGTATCCATTACTATTACTATCTATTACATTAGCAATTCCTCTCAAATATGTAACCGTTAATACCATTTTTGACTTAGCAAGAAGTGACCGACCGGAAGTGGGATTTTCTTCATCCTGTAGTTGGGTATTTAGAGTCATTTAGAAATTATAACGATAAAAACAAGCAAAATTATGTTTATTTAAGATAAATTTATTTATTTTGTTAGTAAATTATTTCGCTTTGACATACATTATACAACATTTACATACACATCATGCACAAATTAATTATTTTTATGAAATAAAAGTTAAAAAAAGTAAAACAATATATTTTTAAATAAACTTTCATGCTTACAGACACCCTTGTTTGATATATCTAAAGATATTAAAAGAAATTTATGACGAATGACTGAGAAAACAAAATTATGAACTGAGATTGTTTAAAAAATATAAAACGAGTTAACTATAATAATATACACATCCTGAAGTACTATAAATAATACAATTACAATTAACATACACTCATTTATGTACTTGTACTCATTTACTTTCTCAGTTCAATTAAAGTAAATTGTTGGATAACAATTTTTGTTTCTAAGAAAATAAAAAACAAAATCAATATATATATATGTCCAAATGTATATATTGGTTTTATTGCATTATTATAATTCAATTGCACCAATGAATCCGTCTTTTGCACGCGGGCTGACTTAATTTACACACAAGATTACATAACAAATCAAAGAAAACATGCAACTTATTGCGTGCAAACTATTTAAATTATAAAAATACAAGAAGATTTTACTGCAGTAGTTTTTTAGTAAAGATGATGGAAATTTGCTAAAATGTTTTTTGGTTAAACAAAAGAGTAAACAAATAGAGAAAACACTTTCATAATATGTTGAACTAGAAATGAGAAAACTAAAATATAATTAAATTAAGCGAGTAATGATATTTGAATGTTTTAAATTGCGAACTGCTTAAATATAGTTATCGAGTTTTAGAAAACAAAACAAAAAAACAGCAATACCTATTTAATTTCTTTTTTTTTTTAATTATTATTTGTGGACAAACACGTATACAGTTGAAACAAATATATTTTTTATTTCAAATATTATGTTAATGAACTAAATGAGGAATAAAGAAAATATTTTAAAACCTACAAGTCATTATTTGTTTTATTGAATACATTGGGGCATGTTCATAGATATTTGCTAAGCACCTGCTTACTTGTTTCGAGGACTCGACAAAACATAACATTTTGGCGACGAGCGGAAAAAACCCAAAATTAAGAGTTTAATACAGTCTTTTAGTCTTTCGTAAAAAAAAAAAGAGGCTGGGATGCGACCCACACTGATAACTTCCCATCCTGTCTGTCGATTTGTCTTGCTTAAAAGTTTGTCTATATGTACTAGTATCAATTTTACCAAATTTGCGTAATATTTTTGGTAGATTTTATTTTTTATGAAAAAAACGGACCCTTGGATTTTTATTAAAAAATCATTGAATATTAAAAACAATATTTTCTGTAAAAAAGTTTTACCAACTTTTGTTAATTTTTTTTAGGTTTTTAATTTTTTGTATAAAAACTGTCAAATCGATTTATTTCAAAATTTTACTGAATGTTAACAACAATATTTCTTATAAGATAAAATTAGTTTGAAGCCAATATTCCAAAGTTTTGAAAAGATATTTGAGTCGAAAATCAATTTTTACCAACTTTTGTTAATTTTTTTCGGTTTTTAATTTTTTGTAAAAAAAACTGTCAATTCGATTTTATTCAAAATTTTACTGAATGTTGACAACAATAGTTTTTGAAAGATAAAAGTAAATTAAAGCCAATATCTAAAATTTTTGAAAAGCTATTTGAATCGAAAATCAATTTTTACCAACTTTTGTTAATTTTTTTTAGGTTTTTAATTTTTTGTAAAAAAACTGTCAATTCGATTTTATTCAAAATTTTACTGAATGTTGACAACAATAGTTTTTGAAAGATAAAAGTGAATTTAAGCCAATATCTCAAAGTTTTGAAAAGATATTTGAGTTAAAAATGAATTTTTACCAACTTTTATTATTTTTGTGTAGGTTTTTATTTTTTGTAAAAAAAAAGTCAATTCGATTTTTTTCAAAATTTTATCGAATGTTGAAAACAATATTTTTTATAAGATAAAATAAGTTTTAAGCCTAAATTTCAAGTTTTTGAAAAGATATTCGAATCGATATTCAATTTTTACCAACTTTGAGTAATGTTTTTTTAGATTTTTATTTTTTATAAAAAAAACTGTCAATTCGATTTTTCTCAAAATTTTATCAGATTTCAAAAACATTGTTCTCCGTTGCTCAAAATTGTTTTGGAGATGAAATTATATTTTAGTCGGTAAATTTTGGAGGTGACAAATTTTTTTTTTTTCAGTTTTTTTGATTTATAAAAAAAACCGTTAGATAGATTTTTTTCAAAAAATATACTTCTTTGAGGTCACGTTTTAGTTTATTATATAAAATTTAATTCAAGTCTCTAACATTTTTGGTTCGTAAGATATTTAGGGTTAACCAAAATTTTCACCTTTTTTTTAAACTGCTATGGTAAAAAAACCACCCACGCAATTTTCTTGAGAGTCCTTTCTGCCTTTTTATCTGTATAACAAAATTTATTTGGAGTCGATATCTCTTCTGGTTCTTGAGCTATGGACAACGAAAAAAACGTCGCGAACGTACGGACGTACGAACGTACGTACACACGCACGCACAGACATCTTTCTAAAAATCTTTTATTTCGACTCTATTGACCTTGAAACGTCGAGAAATGTCAAAATTTTCAATTTGACAAATCGGATCCATTACAATAACTTCCTATGGGAAGTTATAAAGAAGAAGTCGAAGGTCTTTTTACAAGTCAGTTGATTTATTCGATCTTAAGTCAGTCGCCTTCGGTTTGCGGTAATTTCATACAGTAATTATGTCATTGATTGGAAATATCGAACCGTTTGATCAATCAAAGAACGATTTTAATACTTACTGTGAAAGATTGGAGCAATTATTCGTAGTCAATGCCATTGCGGTGGAAAAAAATTGCCATTGCTCGTTACATTGGCCCTTATTGCGAGTGTCGTTTTTCTATCGATAAACGACTTTTATCGATAGTCGAACATCAAAAATACATTTTGGTATTGCGAAACTCTATTGTGAATGAAAATGTTCGTCTGTTCGACTGCGTACAAGCGTATAATTTTTTGGACAAAAATGTAATGTTTTTTTAATTTGTTTATTTTCAAAATAATATTGTTTTAATCACAGGGCAAAAGTTGTGAGCAGTAAAAAACAATTAGAAAAGCTGGTTTCATTAATGGAAGCGAATCCGGACATCGCTAAAGGAATTTGCGGAAAAGCCCTAGCAAAAAAAAAGGTGGGAAAAGTTTACTGCAGAGCTTTTTTTTTTCAAATTCATTTTTATTGGTTCAATCTTAAACCTATCTTAAAGCTAGACAAAAATTCATAAAACTAGCCTAGTTATCCATAACTTACAACTAACTTAATGGTCCCATACGGACACTCTAAGCTAAACAATAACACTAATTACTAATGCCTTTCGGCCTTAAGATCTATTTTACTTCAATTTAAATTTTATTTGTTTTGTTTTTATTAGAAAATTTTGAAAAAAACTAATATCAATAACCTTTTTTATTTATTTTTACTTACAAACTCAAGCTCAAGCGTGCACTCTCAAAATACTCGTCGTTCGGATAGAACGCCCCGAAAATTAAATTGATGGTCGAAGACATAGCTCTTGCAATGTGACCTCGAACGAGTTTTATCACGAAATTGTCAATTCTGTTGATTCGAGCCCCGTTGTATAGGACCTCGTTTAAATAGTAATGCACATAAGAAGATTCGGCTGTTCGATATAAGCCGGTACAGCGTCGTAAACACTGCCGCTCGAACACCCGAAACTTCTCCATCTGGGAAGGGGCAACGTTGAACCACACAGGACAACCATACACGATCATTGGCCGTATGAGGGCCATGTAGCAAATTACCTTCACTCTGGGGTCAAGCCGACTGCTAAAAAACAGTCGTTTCGTCAGAGCGAAGGCTCCTCTGGCCCTGGTCAGAGCAGCATTTATATGTCTGTCGAAATATAAATACTGATCTAACCAGATACCGAGGTACTTCACTACACTTTTGCTCGCCAATGGCTGCCCGTGAAGATCAACGATGACCATCTTGCGCCAATTCTTACACGTATCCCTCGTGGTCCTAGCCAACGGAGTCCGGAACAGAATTGTCTCCGACTTCTGGACATTTATTTTCAGTTTCCAGTCGTCGCAATATCTCTGAATCTTGTCGAAATCACGCTGCAAGAGAATTCCAATAACCTCAACCTTTCGGGCCGTTCTGTACGCAATTAGATCGTCGGCGTACGCAATTGCCTTTGTAAGACTACCTATCAGATCGCTGGTGTAAATGCTGAAGAGAATCGGCGAATTCAACGCTCCCTGTTGAAGACCATTTTTAATTGTGAATGTTGTGGTAGAAGTTACATTGCCACTTTTGACAACAAACTTTCTACCGTTAAGCATATCATAAAGTATATACAACAATGGCTTGCTTATGGCAAGCCTGCTCAGTTTTAGGTAAAGACCCTCTAAACATACGGATTTTCCAAATCAACCAGAACAGCACCTGTGCATTCTTGTTTTGATTTATTCCATTGGATATCAAAAACGAGTTTAGACGCAGCATGAATTGTGTCATGACCCGCCTTGAACCCGAACTGCTTATCCGGAATTATTTTGTTGTCCGCAGCCCACTTAGTCAGAGCCCTATTGATAATCTTTTCGAAAACTTTGCTGATGCTCGGAAGAAGACTTATCGACCGAAGATTTGACGGGTTGGAGTTGTCCTTTCCCTTTTTCGGGGGAGAATGAACCACAGCGGTCTTCCAATGCACTGGATAATATGCATTATTCAGTGCATTATTGAAGATTGTGGTGTAAATGTCAATTGCTTCCGGCGGTAAATGTCTTAGTACAACGTTGGATATACCATCGACACCTACTGACTTTTTGTTTTTTATTGAGTTGAAGATGAGCTGAAGCTCAACCTTCGTCACTAACAAGGGACTTGGTCCCGTTTTGCTCGGCGATTATGGCATTTGCCAAGGAATCGTCATTGAACCGCATGAAACAGCGGTTCTCAGATCGCCAATGTGATATCATTACGGAGGTAAAAGGGCTTAAGTAGGGCTCTGTTTTCCAGGTCGTGGTTGGTGCGAATGCTAACAGTGCTAACAGAGAGTGACGAACATCTCTGGTATATTACTTGCCAAAACTCTCGTTTTTATGCATGGTTTACTTATTTTTGATACGATATAACTTTAAGAAAATATCTTTTTAACACAGTTTAAGTATAGTTTGGCATTTTCTTTATTGTCTTTTACAGATTGTCGAGATGCTACAATTATGTGGTCACTTCATGGGTACTATATTCCCAGCCAAAAATCTGTGCGAAAAGGCAAATTTGGAAAGAAAAGCACCACTAAGTATACGATCAAGGACTCCCAGGAATCATTTCTTTACATTGGGCGAAATACACAGGTGGTTGAAGAACATATCGGATTTTTGAACCAGAGATCAGAAAGTGTTCAGCCCTTCATATATGTCCTTGGAGAAGATGTATTGAACTTTCAAGAGATATAAGTCTACTTTGACGGTGTTAAATTTCCATTTGTATCATTTTCTGGGGCAGTAGACATTTGCTTCAAAATATTTTTTTTATTTAATTTAAAGCTTCCTACTGCATCCTCTAGTTTTTGGAATTTTATTGAATCCTTATATTTTAGCAGTAAAAAAAATCAATGTTCAAAGACTCATATATTGCTCAACGCAATAAAACCAATAAATGTATGTGACTAAAAATATGTTTTTTACTTTCATATTTTCAGAAAAGAAAACGTATTGGACGTTGCTATAAGAAATTCACTTGGATATATTTTAGAAAACGTATTAGACTTTTCTCGAAAAATTACTTAGCCGTATACAAGAAAACGTATTGGACGTTTCTATAGTAAAGGAAAACAATTTTGCAAATTTAAGAAATTATTTCATTGGCTCAACAAATAATTTAGCTTGAGTCAAAGAAATAATTTATTGGCTCAAGAAACAAGTATTTCTAAATCAATAAATTATTCAATTGGCTCAACAAATAATTTTGCTTGAGTCAAACAAATAATTTATTGGCTCAAGAAACAAATATGTCCAAATCAATAAACTATTTCATTGGCTCAACAAATAATTTAGCTTGAGTCAAACAAATAATTTATTGGCTCAAGAAACAAATATGTCCAAATCAATAAACTATTTTATTGGCTCAACAAATAATTTTGCTTGAGTCAAAGAAATAATTTATTGGCTCAAGAAACAAATATGTCCAAATCAATAAACTATTTCATTGGCTCAACAAATAATTTAGCTTGAGTCAAAGAAATAATTTATTGGCTCAAGAAACAAGTATTTCTAAATCAATAAACTATTTAATTGGCTCAACAAATAATTTTGCTTGAGTCAAACAAATAATTAACTGGCTCAAGAAACAAATATGTCCAAATCAATAAACTATTTTATTGGTTCAACAAATAATTTTACTTGAGTCAAACAAATAATTTATTGGCTCAAGAAACAAATATTTTCAAATCAATAAACTATTTAATTGGCTCAACAAATAATTTTACTTGAGTCAAACAAATAATTTATTGGCTCAAGAAACAAATATGTCCAAATCAATAAACTATTTTATTGGTTCAACAAATAATTTTGCTTGAGTCAAACAAATAATTTTTGGCTCAAGAAACAAATATGTCCAAATCAATAAACTATTTCATTGGCTCAACAAATAATTTAGCTTGAGTCAAAGAAATTATTTATTGGCTCAAGAAACAAGTATTTCTAAATCAATAAACTATTTAATTGGCTCAGCAAATAATTTTGCTTGAGTCAAACAAATAATTAACTGGCTCAAGAAACAAATATTTTCAAATCAATAAACTATTTAATTGGCTCAACAAATAATTTTACTTGAGTCAAACAAATAATTTATTGGCTCAAGAAACAAATATGTCCAAATCAACAAACTATTTTATTGGCTCAACAAATAATTTTGCTTGAGTCAAACAAATAATTTATTGGCTCAAGAAACAAATATGTCCAAATCAATAAACTATTTTATTGGCTCAACAAATAATTTTGCTTGAGTCAAAGAAATAATTTATTGGCTCAAGAAACAAGTATTTCTAAATCAATAAACTATTTAATTGGCTCAACAAATAATTTAGCTTGAGTCAAACAAATAATTAACTGGCTCAAGAAACAAATATTTTCAAATCAATAAACTATTTAACTGGCTCAACAAATAATTTTGTCAAACAAATAATTAACTGGCTCAAGAAACAAATATTTTCAAATCAATAAACTATTTAATTGGCTCAACAAATAATTTTACTTGAGTCAAACAAATAATTTATTGGCTCAAGAAACAAGTATTTCTAAATCAATAAATTATTTAATTGACTCAACAAATAATTTTGCTTGAGTCAAACAAATAATTAACTGGCTCAAGAAACAAATATTTTCAAATCAATAAACTATTTAATTGGCTCAACAAATAATTTTACTTGAGTCAAACAAATAATTTATTGGCTCAAGAAACAAGTATTTCTAAATCAGTAAACTATTTAATTGGCTCAACAAATAATTTAGCTTGAGTCAAACAAATAATTAACTGGCTCAAGAAACAAATATTTTCAAATCAATAAACTATTTAACTGGCTCAACAAATAATTTTGTCAAACAAATAATTAACTGGCTCAAGAAACAAATATTTTCAAATCAATAAACTATTTAATTGGCTCAACAAATAATTTTACTTGAGTCAAACAAATAATTTATTGGCTCAAGAAACAAGTATTTCTAAATCAATAAACTATTTAATTGGCTCAAAAAATAATTTTGCTTGAGTCAAACAAATAATTAACTGGCTCAAGAAACAAATATTTTCAAATCAATAAACTATTTAATTGGCTCAACAAATAATTTTGCTTGAGTCAAACAAATAATTAACTGGCTCAAGAAACAAATATTTTCAAATCAATAAACTATTTAATTGGCTCAACAAATAATTTTACTTGAGTCAAACAAATAATTTATTGGCTCAAGAAACAAGTATTTCTAAATCAATAAACTATTTAATTGGCTCAAAAAATAATTTTGCTTGAGTCAAACAAATAATTAACTGGCTCAAGAAACAAATATTTTCAAATCAATAAACTATTTAATTGGCTCAAAAAATAATTTTGCTTGAGTCAAACAAATAATTAACTGGCTCAAGAAACAAATATTTTCAAATCAATAAACTATTTAATTGGCTCAACAAATAATTTTACTTGAGTCAAACAAATAATTTATTGGCTCAAGAAACAAATATGTCCAAATCAACAAACTATTTTATTGGCTCAACAAATAATTTTGCTTGAGTCACAGAAATAATTTATTGGCCCAACAAACAAAGGTAAATAAATTTATAAACTGGATCAATAAACTTTTGCTTGAGCCAATCTTCGTTTATTGAGCCAATAGACAGCCTTTCTTGGCCCAATTAACCTGTTTGTTGGACAAATATTGATTAACTTTTTTATTGGCCCAATAAATTTTTTTATTGTATTTACGTACCTTTTTGGTTCAGTGAAGATGGCTTCCTCTGGATCAATTTGCGCAGTCATGAGTAAGTCTCTGTTCTCTTCAGTTCTTTGGAGTTTAAGACACGGAAGGTCATTATCGTTTTTTTTCCTGAATATCTTGTTGATTTTTGGAAACATACTAGGGTCACTCGAATTAACTGACCGGATCTTGCGGTCCCAGTACTTGTTAATTGATAACCTGTAGTTCTCCTTAATCAACAGATTGACATTTTTTATTGACGATTTCAGTGTCCTAACCTCCAAGTCACGTGGATCTGTAAGTCGTCTGTGCAAGTTTTTGAGTCTTGTCAGTAAGCCACTCTTGTGCCTGCGTAGTGCGTCAATTGTCGCGTTTCTGTAAGCGTCCATTTGGTCCCGTTCTTTGTACTTTGAGATTGTCCGTTCCATCGTTCGTTTTATTGTTTCGTCCATCTGTTGTAAGTGTTGGTCAATTTCTGTATTTGTCAGGTTTCTGTTGTTTGGTGGGGCTATGTCAATCGAACGAAGTTCTCTCGCTAAGGCGTTGGTGAAATCGAGGCCAACGCATCTTACTGTAATTATAAGAATGCGTTGCAACGTATTCCTCTAACTCCACGTGTTCGTTCGGAATCTGCATTACATTACTCGACTTTTCAATTTCACAAAGTGTATTCACAATAAGAACTTGGGCATTAAAAGCCTTTTGAAACCCGATTAGAAAATGAAACAAAATTTTTAATTAATTTTTTTCAGTTTATTAAGAACAGATTCAAATTATTTTTCTGTTACACTAATTAAGTTATTTTCTTTTTGTTTTTGTTTTTTTTTTCATCAAAAATTTTATTTAACATACTTATCATAATAATATAATCAAATACTTAACTAAAATACATCAGCTCTTTTTTCTGTATCCGCTTAGAGTCTCTTTTTTACTTTTTTTTTTTTTAAATGTTTACCACTTTTTTTTAATATAATCTTTCTATTTATTTAAAATACTTTTTTTGTCGCTTTCTGTACAGGGTGTGCAATTGTCTATAAAAGACTGATTGCCAGAATTAAGTATAAGAAACTAGAGAAAAAACTTTTCTACTTATTATTTTTGTGTTTTTTTTTTTTCTTTTGTTTATGAAATATTTGTATTTTTTTTTGTTTGCTGATCATAACTGTCAATGTATATAATAATTTATTAAGAACTTAATAAGTTTTATAATTATTTACAAACAAATTTTAAAAAATTAAAAACAAAATATGTAATTTTGTTTCTGTCGGTTTAAGTAGATACAAATTAGCAAAGTATTTCTTTTTATTTTTGTTAGTATTTTTATTTGTAAAAATTAAAATATTTATCATCTTTTCAGCTTGTTTTTTTTTTGTTTTGTTTTTGATAAAATTTGTTTTCATTTGGATTTTTCAAGTATAAATGTAAAGATGTATATAATAAAGTTGTAAACTGATATAACTATAAAAAAAAATATCTTACAAATTTTTTAATATCTTAAAATTATGATCATTATGGTGTCGTTTTTTTTTTTTTTTTTTTTGAATTTTGTTTGTTTGTTTTTTTGTCAAAATATTAAAAATATATTTATTTTGTATATATACAAAGAATATTATTCTTTTTTTAAATATTATTGTTTGTATGTACATAAATTTAGAAAAAAAAACTTTTTAAGCATTCAATTTATTGAGCGGAAATTAATTTACTATTTACATAATAATTTTATTATAATCGCTCTGGCATAATTTATTTGATTTGTTTTCTTTTGATTTACATAAATTAAAATAATATTTACAAAGCAATGTTCTATATTTTCTATTTTTTTGTTTTTTTCTAAAAATGTTATTTTTTTTCCATGAAAATTCGTTTTCTTTTTTTTAAAGTTTTTTTTTTTAAATATACAATAGTTTCACTAGGCAATTTAAATATTAGAAACAATTACTAAGGAATCATTTTTATTTCGTTTCTTCTATCACTCTTCTTTTTTTAGCGAACTTTAGTGGATACATTCTTAAGTGTATCTACAATTTAAGTGAATTTAGTTTATATAATGTACAAAGCTTATATACAAAAAATATCTATGATGAAAACATATTAAGTATTAATTTTCCTGTATTGAAATAAGTTACAAAAAGTTTGTAGGCTAAATGTATGAAGTTCTTGCTTTTTGGTATTCAAATAAGTCCAATATTAGAAATATAAATGTGGCCACTTAACTCAAAACGATATACAATAGTGGATTTTTGGATCATGTATTTTAACCTATGTCAGAAAATACTGAAATTGTATTAAATAAAAACTTATATTTGTGGCTGTTTAAATAACGTTCTATTAGATTAAGATAGTTTGTAAGTAATACGTCTAAGTCCAGTGACACTTATTGCAAACCTTTAAAAGAATGAATATAAGTTAAATTGTGTGAATTAAATAATAACATGGAATGAATATATGTACGGCTAGGCCTCACATAAACCTTGTTTTTTTAAATGTATCTTTAAACTTTAATTTGCTCCAATATTGAAACGAAACCTTCAGATTTAATTTAGGCAACAGACCCTTACAGTCAAACCCCATAACACGAAAATAATATGCTACAATTAGCTGGACACGATATTTGAATAAAACTTGTAGACTTAAAAATGAAAAGAGTATTTTTTTTTCGAAAACCCTATACGCAGTTTTTAAAATTATAAGAACTGTTCGATTAGAATCTATCAATACAAACAATTATTACGAATTTCAACCCATTTATTCTCCTGCTCGAATTACAGTTTAAGAATGGAAGCACATGTTTTCAGAAGTCTAGAATATAGTAACGTTAATTTTAACTAAAACCTCGTTACCCAAACTATTTGCACAGGCAGCACGGTGGCAGCAATGATGAATTATCGGTTTGTTTATGACCTAGTTACCACATTCTCCAAATCTTAAGGCATACAGCTGTCAACAAAATAATAGCAGCGCTACTTTTTTCTAATTTCTTTTTATTATAACTTCTTTGTTATTGGTTTTTTCTCTCTAACTAAAGCTTTTTCTGAAACTCTTATTCTAAGCTTTCATTATCACCATCAATCATATCAATATGCATTATGTCAATAAAATAACGGCACTTTGTTTAAAAAATTGCAAATTTTGGACACACAAAATAATAGCAGCGTTAATGCAAAAAAATAGTTAAAATCAATAAAATAAAGTATAATTGAACTTAAATAGCCAACAAACAGTGAGTATTTTCTGCAAATATCATTTTTTGTTATTTTGCATGTTTTTTTTTTGTTAAATTTATTAAACAGAGAGACGAGGAAAACATTGCAGTCAAGAGCTACGCCAAATCATAAGCCTAATGAGGAGCGCCGGCCAATCGTACAGTTAAATCCAAAAAAATTTGAACGTTTCTAGAAATCTGATCCATAATGCCATCAATTTTGTGGAAAAAGTGGAAACCAGAGGTCGAAAACGCAAATTGGAGGACGGGGACCATAGGGAAACAGTCAGAATGTTAAAGAAAGACCCATTTAAATCAGCTGTGGAGATAAACAAAGAGCTCGAGCTCAATGTGAGCGATGAGACAGTGCGTCGCACTCTTCGCAAAGTTAATTTAAAGGCCCGCCACCCAAGAAGAAAGCCACTCCTCTCCAAACGTCATCTGGTTCAACGCCTTGCTTTTGCAAAAAAGTATGGTAGTTGGACACGAGAGAAGTGGCGGAACGTTTTGTTTGGGTCTAGAAATTTTGTTTGGCGTCCACCGAACACAGAGTTCCAGTGAAAATACACCATGAAAACAGGCAAGCATAGAGGCAGCAAAATAATGGTTTGGGGCTGTTTTTCGTACAATGGTGTTGGGCCCATACAAAAAATTGGTGGCATTATGGATCAACATGCATCTGTCCAAATTTTGGAGGAAGTGATGCTGCCTTACGCTGAAGAAGACATGCCTCTCAGATGGGTCTACCAGCCAGATAATTACCCAAAGATCACAAGCCTTAGTGCGAAAGAGTGGTTCTCGCGTAAGGATATACAGCTCTTAGATTGGCCAGCGCAATCTCCAGACCTGAATCCCATTGAGCATTTGTGGGGGGATGTTAAACGTGGCGTTGGCAAGCACAACCCCAAAAATCAGGCAGAATTGTGGACGGCTGTACAAAGTGTGTAGAGGGGAATACCCATAGAGCGGTGCAATAAACTGGTGGATCCAATGCCAGGAAGATGTGGTGATGTTATGAAAGTGAAGGGTTATTGTACAAAATATTGATGTGTTAAATAAATTATATTAATTATAAAATTTAATGAAATTAGTGAATAAATATTAATTTTTTGAATATTTATAAAACTGCTGCTATTATTTTGTGTGTCCACAATTTGCAATTTTTTAAACAAAGTGCCGTTATTTTATTGATATAATGCATATTGATATGATTGATGGTGATAATGAAAGCTTAGAATAAGATTTTCAGAAAAAGCTTAAGTTAAAAAAAGCAATAACAAAGAAAATTTAATAAAAAGAAATTAGAAAAAAACAGCGCTGCTATTATTTTGTTGACAGCTGTAAGTTTTTTGACGGAATCTTCGTGTACCTGTTTTTACACTTTGCACTTGAAAACCAAGCAACTTATGCAATATTAAACTTTATTTTAAGTGAAACGTTATTAAAAAAATAGAATTTGATCAAAGGTTATTTAAAACCATGGTTAAAACAGTGGAGTTGAGTTTGGTTATCAGATCTTCTATTGTAGCAATGTTTAACGCTGAAATGGCAGTCAATGAGTCTAATGTGTCAAGTCAAACTATAAACTATCAAACTAATAAGTTTAAAAAGCATAATGACATAAGAAACTTAAGAAGATCAGGTGCTAGGCGCAAAACAACGCCCACTAAAGACCGAATCCTTTTACGGGAATTTAAAAAAAAAATGTTTGTGAAGCCTCAATCTGCTGCAGATAAATGAAATTTGACAGCCAAGAATCCAATAAGTGAACGTACTGTCCGACGACGTTTAAAAGAAGGAGATTTCAAGACAGTTAAAGTTAAACGTACCGTACATATCAAAGGTAAACAAATTTAAAAGATTGGCCTTCGCAAAGGAAAATCAGCACAATCCAAAGGAGTTCTGGAGAAGCGTTCTATGGACAGATAAAAGCTCAACAAATAAATTTTCTGTAAGATTGCCAAAGTTAGTAAGGTAAAAAAAGGCCTGTTTGTCAAAAAGTAAGCGACGGTGGAGGCTCTGTCATGTTCTGGGGATGTGTTGCTTATAATGGACTGGGTGACTTGGTTCCTATCACCGGCTCTATGAACAAAAGCCAATAATGTTAGTACCCTAAATGATAATGCCTTTCCATCCGGGGATATGCTTATTGGCGAATCATTCACCATGCAACGGGACAATGCCCATGCCACAAAGCCCGGCTGGTAATGAATTTTTTGAAGGATGTTGGTGTTACTACTTTGGACTGGCCACCTCAAAGTCCAGATTTAAATATTATAGAAAATGCCTGGTCTCTTTTGAAACGCAAAAGAATAGTTTCTTTAAATAAAATCAGAGAGGAGACAATTGCTGAGGTAACTTCCCTTTGGAAAGAGATATCTCCAGATATTCTTCAAAGTTTAGTGGATTCAGGACCGAGACGCCTTCAAAAAGTTATTGAAGCCAAAGGAGGTTATACATTTTACTAAATTCTTCATTTCTTTGTTTTTTTTCAAATTTAATCTTTGTTTTCTTAATAATGCATACTTGTCAAAATACTTATGCCAACGAGTGAAATCAATAATTTATTTCTATCTTTTTAATTTTCTATGAAAAAATATTTGTTGTGTTATTATATATAAAAAGGAAAAAAAAATAAACAAAAATTCTTTATAAGACCATTAAAAAGTTAAACTGAAAAATGCACTATTTTTATTTCGCCAAAATACTTATACCGACTAATGTATTTATTTTTTCCAATTTGCTGTGATATTTTCAATCCGATAGTAATGGGCGTAATATTCTCCACGTATAGCAAAGATGTAATTATCAAAAAAAAAGGATGACAACCGATTCCAGTGTCTAATTTTAATTTTTAATTTTGATATAGGCCCATTTTTTAAAAGAAACTTACAATATTTACATATATTATACTTTTTCCTCTCCGTTAACTGTTACATAAGAGCTCAATTTATAAGTCAGGTTCAGGCGACATAAGGGACTTGAAAGTAAGCCAAGTTTCAAGTATCTGATTGGCCAGCTGCCAAAAAATTGTCATCCAATTAAAGCAACTTTATTGGAAACTTGACTAGAAAGTTAATCAAGAAAAATCTCAATTACTATCAAGTCAAGTGAACTTATGTCACAATGACAATTGACAATTTTTTAATTCAACTGAAAGCTAAACTTAATTACTTTATGAATTATTTATTTGCAACAATTCCATTTAATCTTTTGTGTAAAAGGTTCCTTGTCAAATTAAAAAAGAAATAAGTAATGTTTCTTTACAATACAAAAGACAAATCGTAATGGACTTGTAGCTTCTCTAAGGAGTGTTTTGTAAACAATAACGAACCAGAAGAGTTTTTCAAAAATTCGAACAATAACTTAAAGACCTACATTCTGGATTTCTTCAACCGCCTCTATGAGAATGCTTGTGTTCCTTCAAATTTTACTAAAGCCCTCATTTTTACAATATTTAAGAGAGGAGATCCTAATCATCCTGAGAACTACAGGGGAATATCCATTCTCAACTTGCTTAGAAAGATATTTGCTAGAATTCTTTATGAAAGATTATCCACATAGCTGGACTGAAGGAACTTATCTTTTCAGCATATTTCAAGCTGGATTCCGCTCTGGGTTCACCACTATGGATCACATATTTGCATTGAATAGCTTAGCTAGAAATCAGATTGAAAAAAAAACCAAACAACTTTATGTCTGTTTCGTTGATTTCAAAGCTGCATTCGACACAGTAAACAAACAGGCTTTGCTTCATAAGCTCTCAAATATGGAAGTATGACGCTGTATTTTCAGTTTCTAAAATCTGCAAACGCAGCTGTATGGGATGGATCTAAACTCTCAGAGTGGTGCGAAACAATGGCAGGTGGTCTACAAGGATGCATTTTGAGCCCTGTCAAACATGGGATCTGAAAATTAACGATAAAAAAACAAAAGCAATGATATTTGAAAACCGACAATGTAGAAGAGCTCCTGAAGACCCCTGGAGACTTGGTAGTGAACGGATTGAATGTGTACGTGAATTTAAGTATCTAGCAGTTCTTTTTACATATAACTTAAACTTTTCAAAGGACGCCAAGAAAAAAAGAAGTGAAGCTAAGTTAGCATTGAATTCAATGTGGCCGACTTTTTTTTGCAAATCCCGATACTGACCATTCGTCAAAATTCAAGGTTTTTAATGCTACAGTCAACACCTGTATGTGCTATGGGATACAAGCATTTGGGGTTCCTCCATTCGAAGAGCTTGAGTTGGTCCAAAGACACTTTCTTTCGTTAGCCGAACTCCACGCCGACCTACTCGATTCATGTCGAAACAGAATTACCACCAATCTATATAGGAAACCTTAAGGCTACTTCAGACTATTATAAGAGAGATATTAGAAGAAGTGTCTTCATAAATTGATATTGGTTAGACTATTGCAAACAAATGCATCACCTTTCAGGGAATGGAACCAGCTGGCCCTATCTCATGACGTCGCGTTTTCAATAACTGAACGAAATCTGCATGAGTGGCATGATTTGTCTGCTACTATCATCTCAAGAATAGATGACGCAATATTCGATCAACACTTGACCAGGGCATCATCGTCTTCTTCTAGAAATATTTATAGAAATGGCGATCTCAAGGCAACCTAGCCTGTTTATTTTGTAATGTAAACTCCCGCAGGCGGCAGAATAGCCATGACCGTATTCTTTAATGAACTTTATACAAAATTAAATTGAAACAATAAAGAATTTATAATAATAATAATACTATGAACTTAAAGTAGAAGTTTGTGAAGTAAAGTTCTGAATTTGAAATTCATGACACATGGAAAACTAACTAGTCGCCTTTGTCAAAATTCAAAGAATGAAGTTGACTGCAAATGAAGTCCCTTATGGTGCCTGAACCTGCCCATTGACTTCAATTAAGGCAACTTTATTGGGTTAGTACACAAAAATGACCTCCATAACTATTAAGTCAATTCCACTTATGTCAAAATGACAACTAATCATAGTTTTTAATTCATCTGAAAACTGAACTTTATTTACTCTGTGATTTATTTATTTTCTGCACAATTCTATTTGATGTTTTATGTAAACGGGTTCTTTGTCAAATTGGAAAAGGAATAAGTAATATTTCCCTTTTATACAAAATTCAGGTCGAGATGAAATTGTAGCTTGTCTAAGAGGTGTTTTGAAGACAATTATTAAGTTTTTGACCGTTTTTGCGTGGTCAACTGAAGGTAGAGGCAGGAGAATTAAAGTTTCGAGTTTGTGACACTTGCAAAACTAAATGAAGTTCCCTATGTTGTCTGAACCTGAACATACCAAAGCTACTTTAGTTTCGTCCCAGCAAATGCCCTTTATTAAGTGGCGCAACAGTCCGTAAAGGACCAGGGCTTACAACTCTCAACCATTCCTGTCTTCGAGTAATGTTGTCAGAGATGGAAGGGACCCACAGGTTATATGCCGAATCCGAACGGCTAATTTTAGAAAGCACTTTTTATTACTAGAATTTTAACAATTTTTAACAATTTATTATCGTTTGCTTAACACAGTAAGATACAATATCTTATAAGCTTGTGAAAAGCTATTATTACAAATAAGTATTTTTATAAGTAGTATCAAAGATAATTCAAAGTAGTTTTAATTTATTCTATAACAAAGACAAACAAAGAAAAATAAGATGAAAACTAATTACATTAATTCTAATCATAATTAATGCTCAAACATTTAAAGACGATAGATGGATCTTCAATACTCCTAATATCGCGTGGAAGACTATTCCAAAGACGAATACTATTTATAAAAAATTGGCGCTCCGATGTTAAGAATGAGTACCGCGGATGAATGAGTTGTCCGGATCTACTCGAAGTAGGTGTTCGTATTCTTTCAAACAAATAGCGGGGTTCATGCGTTAGTAAAATGTCAGAAAACGAAAGTAGAGTACGAAGCTCCAGGAAACTGTTAAATGTCATGTTGAAAAGCTTAACTGAAAACGCTGAAAAATGCTCATATCTTCGTAAACCATAGATATAACGAACTGCGCTGTTGAAAGCTACATTTAATTTACGCTTGCTTTCAAAACTGCACGAACTATATATTTCACACCCATAAATAAGAATTGGCACTATTAATGTTTTTACCAGCATAATTCGAGTTTTGATAGGGGTAAAAGATTGAGAGGCTTTAAGGGAACGTAAAGCACCATACGTTTTTCCTATGACTGAGTTTATATGATTATCCCACGTCAAGCAGCGATTAAAAACAATACCCAGATTTCTAGCTGTCTCAGAGCATATAATTGGAGTATTGTTAAGGAATACCAATGGAAAGTAGGATAAGTCTAATGGTTTCCGTGAAATAACGAGACAGTTTGATTTCAAAGGGTTTAATAGAAGGCCATGAGATTGAGACCAACGTGAAATACTCTCCAAATCTTCGTTTATACAAGCTACATGATGTTCAATGAGACCGACTCTGCAACTTAGGTACAACTGCACATCGTCGGCGTACATACAGATTTTACAGTACTTTACAATACTAGGAAGTGCGTTAATGTACAATGAAAACAAGAGTGGACCCAAAATTGACCCTTGTGAAACTCCCCTAGTAGTTGACAAAAACTCAGATAAATTGTTATTTATATCAACTGCTTGTTTTCTTCCACTCAAGTAAGATTTGATTAAATCTACAGCATTGGATGAGAAACTAAACTCATTATGAAGTTTGTTGCACAGAACAGAGAAGTCTACGGAATCGAATGCCTTGGAAAAGTCTAGTAAAACTAGAAACGAGATTTTGTCTTCATCCATCGATTGTCGCAAATCTTCTGTCACATTTATGAGCGAGGTAATACAGCTATGCCTCTTACGGAAACCAGATTGGTTTGGCGTTAATAGATTTGTACGACTCAAATACGCATTCATTTGTCTTTGTACCAATTTTTCAAAAACTTTTGAGATGTAAGGCAAAATGGATATGGGCCTAAAATCATCAGTTTTTGAATTTTTTGGGATAGGGATGACTTTTGCAAGTTTCCATTGAGGAGGATATTCACTTGTTGTAAGAATGTAATTAAAAATATGAGTTATGTATGGTAAGAGAATCGGCAAAATAACTTTTAGAAATATGGGATGAATCTCATCAACGCCAGAAGCATTAGATTTTAAAGATAAAAGGCTCTCTACTATATTTGTGTCGTTTATGGTGGTGAAACCAAAACTTAATGTTGAGGTTATGGCACTCTCGCCCAGTCTTACATCGTTTGAGTTTTCGACGTTGATGAAAACGGGTATGGATGATAACGAAACAAATTTACGATTTAAGACGTTGCCATCGATATTGTCAACCACGTCACCTTTAAGTCTGGAGGATTTGTCAATTCCTCCCAAGAGGCAGTGCCCGTGATTAAAGTTAGGTGACACAATCCCTGCATTGAACCCAAAACATAACACTCCAACGCACTAATCATCACTCTACGGGTACTACAGCAAATGTCCTTACTGCAATAATTATTAAAATTTGTGAAGAAAATATCAGATTCCTTACTCTCATTTTATAGAGAAAACGAATATTGAGTTTTTTTTTCAAAACCTACAAGTTGAATGTGATTGAAGCAATCAAATAAATAGGATCATTCATCCTGAATTATGTTTCACTTCAGAACTTTTCCCTCAGCCAACAATTCTGTACTCTTTCCAACTAACTGCCCAACTAAGAAATTCTAAATTGTGTGTAGATGGTAAACAAATAAATAAGAAACATAAAGAAACGAAAAAATAAAAACCAACATAAAATTTTATTAAATTATTTTCAATTTTTATTTTTTATATATTTGATGAAAAAAAAATAATTTTTCTTTTATAAACAATAATATTGTTTTCTTTTTGTTTTGTATGTTTTTTTGTTTTATGTTTATATTTCTTTAAGATAACAAACATAATATATAATTTTATTTTTTAATATTAAAAGAATAATCGAAGATGTTATCCTCACCTTAAATAATACATATTTGATATATATTTTAATTAAAATTAATTTTTAGGTGTGTTTATGTGTAAAATTCATATAATATATGTGTTTATTTCGAAATTACAACGAATTAATAATAATAATTATAAAAAAAAAAAACTATAATACAAAGGGGATGAGTTGTTTAAAGAGAAGATTATTAAATATTTACATACATCCATTCCACATTGCATGCATTTTATGTTTTTTTTTTGTTAATGATTTCTTTTTTGTATATAAAATTAAATAAGTTTATGCGTAGTAATTTTTAAATTATTAAGAATTTATGGTTTTGTTTATATGTGTGTGTGTTTTTTTTAAATTAATATAGACTCAAAAATTTCAGTGTTAAATCTTAAAATAAAATATGCATTAAAAAAGAAGAAAATATACATAAATACAAACATATATATTTATTATAATAAATTGAATCAATAATTTAAATCGAACAAAAAGTGCTTGTCATAAATGTCACTGGAGAAGGATTACCTTTACACAAATTACCTGAATATATAAATAACTTAACAAGTAACCGTATATTTTTTTAAAAATTAAAAAAAAAATTAACGTTTATTTTCTTCATTAATAAAAACCATAAAACAAGAACATCATTGGGATCCTTTTTGTTTTCTTTTTTTTTTATTTTTAAATTAGAATAAGAATAAGATTTAGCGACAAACAAAATTTTTAAGAATCATTGAGATTCAAATTTTATTGGGATTATCATAAGTTAAGAAAAAAATCACCGTTTTTAAGCTGTTCATAATGAATGCACTTTGAAATTAAGTTCGGTATTTAGTACAAATTAAGTGGAAATCAACTTTGGATTATGATGATATAACAAAAGCTTGAAATTCATTCCATTGATTTTGTAACAGAAAAGCTGAAGATCTGGAATGAGCTTGCGAAGGCCTTTGAAATAAATATCCCGACATTAATAACTCTGATTGGGAACATGATGTTGCAAAAAAAGAAGCAAGCCTTGTTTTTAAAGTAATTTTCTAACTCTAGCAGCAAAAGAGTTGGTAAGCTTTTAGGAAGAAACGAACTGTGCGTTTTGCATTTACAATGTCGACCTTTTTTTAACTTTAAACTAAAGCTGATTCTTCTACCAATTTCCAATAATCCTGTTAACCAGTTAGATATGTCAACAAACCCCCCCCCCCCCCCTCTCCTTCACTCACATTATGCGAATGGAGACTATACAAAGAATTCTACACTAAATACCGAACAAAAATAGGAGTTAAATGGTTTTAAATCCCCAAGTAACCATAGAAATAAGTAAAAAAGAGAATAAATTTAAAGCTTATTTTATTTCGAATATTAATTTAAGTGTTTTTTTTTTCTTTTGCCTGTTTCAATAAGAAATAAGTTTATAAATCCACTGATTTAAAAAGAACTCATGTAGAATGCTTTACAAAAAGCACATTGAATTTTGTTTTTTGAATTTTGTTTGGAGGGTTTTCATTGATTTTTATTTCTCTCTTAAAATCTAATTCATCCGTTGAAGTATGCTGCTTAATGACAGCATAAAATCATTTTCTTTTTTTTGTGAAAATCTTAATTTTTAATTAATTTCTGTTTTAGTTTATTTCTAAATTCCGATGTGTTTTTATATATTTTTTGTTTTTTTATTTTTGTACTATTTTACATTATTTTTTGTTTGTTTTGTTTAAATATTTACAGTGAAAAGAGAAGTTTTATTTCATATGGAAATTAAGGAAAATATATTTATATTTATATTTATTTATATCTATAACTATACATTTATGTGTTATTTTTTTTTTAATTACAAATTTATATACAAATGCTATTTTTATTAACATTCTCACTCGATTATATTATTCACTGGCTGGTTGGTGCTCTCTCTCTTGTCCACCTTTGCGTATGGCGAACTTTTTTTTGTTTTTGTTTTATTTAGAAAAAAGAACAAAACGAACTTTTTTTTTGTTATGTACAGGTTTAAGTTAATTAACTTTTTTCAAAGTAATTAGTCACTTCTTAGGAAACTAATTAAAATTTCGTTTTTCTTTTGCTGTTTTCTTTTTTTTGTATTTATTTTTCTGTTTTTGAATCATTTTTAATTATAGTTGCTTTATACAAAAATATACATAATATATTTTTTTTTTATTCGATTCGATTAGTGTTTATTATAAATTATTTTTGTTATAATTTTTGTTATATACATACATATATAGCTTTTTGTTTTTTTACTCGTTTCATAAAATTCTTGTTTTTTTATTTATTTAAGTAGGAAAAAGTAAAAATTCTTAACATTATTATTATATTTCAATCAGTAGAGTACTTAAAAAGTAAAAAGAAAATAATAATTATATTTAATATTTAAATGGAGCTGGGATGGCTATCATAAGTTATTTTTTTCTTTTATGTTTTTAGTTAAATTTCAGGATTTTTGTAGTTTTGTTTTTTGTATGTTTGTACAAATAGGTGAAGTTATAAAATAATATTTATAAAAGGAATTACAATATAAAAAGGAAAATGATAATAATAATAATTAAAAAAAGAACAATTATTAAATCTAAAACTGTTTTTTGTTATGTTTTCGTTATTCAATATATGATAATAAATTTAATTAAATGAAATAAATTAAAAACTAAGAATATTAATAAATGTAACAGGATATTTTTTTAAAGTTTAGTATATTTATTATTCCATTTCGCCTACTGATTTCAGTTTATGATTTTTATATATTTCTTGGTCTACTTTCTTTTTGTTTAATCTTTCTTACCGTGTGCTAGAGTTGTACCACCATCTGTATCTGTTAAATTGTCTGATTGTTGTTGTTGTTTGGGTGAAGAAGATGCTGCGGCGGCTTTTTGTTGTTCGATGGATTCTGCTATTGGAGAATCGAAATTATCAGCACTTGTATCGAGAATCGGAGAGTATGATAGACAATTTTCCGAAACTACAGTGGTGGTTGTTTTGGTGGTGGTACTTGTTGTAATAGTTGGTGTCGCGCTCGTGCTACTTGAGATAGTCGAAGTGGTTGTTGTTGAATTCGGCAATAACGACGACAACGATGACGCTGAGGCTGACACAGACGACGACAAAGACGCAGATGAAGAACATGCATTGTTTTTCGTTGTTGAAATATTATTGAAGGATGCATGTTGTGTTAGATGCTCTCGGGGTTCAGGTGTTGATTCTCGCGAAGATGCCAATGACGTTGAAGATGATGAAATGGATTCTAGGCAATTGTCTAGATCGGAATTTGTTCGATTTAATGACGAAGACATGAAATTATCTAAAAAAAAAACATAAAAAATTTGTTAAATTATTATATACATACTGCAATTTTTTTTTCTAAATTTAAACGGTGTTTTTTTAATAAAAATAAATAATTCATCGATAGTACCTATTTTTTTACTTAAAATAATTCAAAAGTTGCGTTCACTTCTCCGAGTAATATTTTCACGATTTGTTAAAAGTATTTTCTATCTAGGTTCCATAACAAACGTTTACATTTCATTGATTTTTAACTTTACCTTTAAATTTATTTTTTAACTATCGTAGTTTCGTGTTTCGAGATGTATGTATGTATATGACTAATTGAGAAAATCTCGATTTTTTACGAAATTAATTAATTAACAAAATAGAACCAAATGATTTTTGACATTATTGATATAATAAGAAAAACGCATTTTAGGGTACTATGATGAAAATTTATAGAATTTAGTGTTTCCCAGAATTCTATTTTCTTTACAGTGCCGCCATTTCCTTCCATTGTTATATTTATTAACTATTATATACATTTAATTTCGTCAACTACTTTTTTTTTTGTTTAAGGTGGCGCAACAGTTCGTTGGGAACTAGGGTCTAGTGACTTACAACTCTCAACCATTCCTATGTGCGAGTAATGTTGTCAGGAATGGAGGAGACCTACAGTTTATATGCCGAATCCGAACGGCAAATTTGAGAAAGCACTTTTTCATGACAAGAGTTACTTTCGGAGAATTTGTCAATTCCTCGCAAGAAGCAGTACCCGTGAAAAGACTTAAGATGGCATAGGCAGGGATCGAACCCAATACCACTAACCATCATGCCACGGGTACTACCGTCAACTACTTAGGATTGACCAAAATGTCAAAATAAACGTAATACTACTTCAATGGAATTTGCTGCTAGGATGGGACAAGAATTTGGGAAAAAAAACTGTTACGGTGAGAGGATCGCTTTACGAGGCCATTTACAAGAATCGAAATTCAAGACGAAAGCCTATGTTTTCATAGAATCTAAAAATCAAGTCGAGTACCTAATCCAATACAAAGGCCAAGCAAGTTTGTTGGATGACATCGTCTTTTCCAATGAGAGTATATTTAATGGCGCACAAACGATTTGGTAAATTGTTGTAAATTGTTAAATCCATTTTTAGCAATTTACTAGGCTAATTTTAAGCGATTTTAAAATCTTACTAACTTAACTTAAAATCACGGAATCGCCACTTTTACTTTTAGCAGTTTGCTAAATCCAATTGACATCTGTACAAAATTCTTACAAGAGCGGTGGATGGAATAGTCCAATAGTCAACAGATGGGAATTCCAGGCAATAGGTCTGCAAGGGTATTTCCTTTGTTTATTTTCACGAATTGTCCCTGTTCAGATATGTGTGCATGCTAGCAATTTTAGCAATGTACTAGTTAGCGACCTTAGTGGATTTCTAAATATTTAGAAAATTGTTAACTAGAAAATTGCTAAATCCTCAACGATAGGTTGTTTAAATTTTTGTGCCAAAGTTTGTATGGTTAAATGACCGTAAGGAGAAGTGTCACAAGGTAGGTAGGTAGAAATGGCGATCTCAAGGCAACCTAGCCTGAGATCCAATTAGAGCTGTCTTTGGTCACTACAGCTACGGCAAAAGGTGTTCTAAGAGATACCCTACTTCTCTGCATGAACTCCTATAGGCCAATGTCCGGTACAAACGTCAATAATCCTGGCTATGTCTTGCCTTGACCTGCATAGAAGATCGTTTGTACGGGTTTTGTTATAGGTGGGCCATATCTTCCTAAATATAATGCAGTTGGTTAAATTGCTCCACCTTCAGTTTGATTCAGTTTGGTAGATAAAAAAAATTTAACCCTTCATAGCACCAATAGGAATGTTAACCATTTCCGCAAGTGAGCTATGAAGGGCCGATCCTTGCCTGGCTAGCTCGTCAGGCCGTTCATTTCCCACGATACCACTATGGCCCGGAACCCAGATTAGGGTGACACCGAGGTTAATATTCAGGTTCGCAAGCTCATCGCGACATTGCTGGACCAATTTAGATGAGGATGTGGCCAAGTTAATGGCTTTGACAGCTGCCTGACTGTCTGTGTAAAGATAGCCGCATTTCGGTTTTGGTTTGCGCTTTGTTTAGGTATCTTACATGCCTCCCTTATTGCCAGCAGTTCAGCCTGAAACGCTAGCAAAGTCAGGAAGCCTAAAGGATTTGGCTACATTTAGGGACTCAGAAAAGATCCCAGAACTAACTCCGCACTCCATCTTTGAGCCGTCAGTAAAGATGGTTGTGTCGAAACCTATCGACACGATGTCATCCTCCCAATCTTCTCTCGATGGGAAAATAACCTTAAAACCCTTACTAAGGTTCAAAGTAGGAGTGCAGTAGTCAGTGTCTACCGAGATAATATCTGAGGGAATCAATTTCGTAGTGTTGCTGTGACCATAAGGTTTTGACAACCAGCTATTTGATTCCTTCAGCCAAATAGCGCTGCAGGAAACTATGTATTTAATAAAAAGGTCGATTGGTAGAAGATCCAAAATAACGTTTAAGGCGTCCGTTGGGCAAGTACGCATGGCCCCTGTGGTGCCCACGCAAGCTGTTCTCTGAACCTTCTTTAGCATATTATAGGCTTTGCTAAGAGCAGGCCACCACACAATCGAACCATATGTTAAGATTGGGCGTACTACGGCTGTGTACGTCCATAAAATCATCTTCGACTGAAGTCCCCACTTTTTGCCGAAAGTTTTGCTGCAGGCGTAGAAGGCAACACAGGCTTTCTTAACCCGTACTTCAATATTTAGTTTCCAGTTTAGTTTAGGGTCGAGTATAACTCCCAAATATCACAAAGTGCTACACAAAATTAACCTAGCATCTACAGCGAACATGGTACCGGAGAAATTATGGTGTGCCGCTCAGGACTGGTCCAAATGTGGATGAGCTGGATTTTATAAAACAATATTTATGAAAGACAAACTTACATTGACGAGCAAAAGTGGTCAAATGTTCTCGTCTATTTTAAAAAAAACTGTTCAAAAGTAAGGTTTTTTAATAACATTAACATTTTTCTTATTTTGGTTATCCAACTAGCAATTATTATGTATAATAAATTTCAAAAAAAAAAAGAATATATTTTACGAACAAAATAAAAATAATAAATATTTTTCGATGTGACCAATTATAAACGTTTAAGTTTCAAGAGAAAAAACAACGTCTTTTAATTTATATCTCTGCTGTGCTTTGCTTATTTTATTGTTATTCTACAAGTAACAGTTGAGATAATTATCATTTTTGGTATTTTCTTGTAAATAAAAGTTCATTTTTAAACGTGTAGTGCGGAATATTGTCAAAATGAAAAAAATTGTAAAAATATCGTGACTATTTTTTTTTACTAGAAAAGTGAATCATCTCGCGAAATATCCAAACTATTACAAATTTCAAAAACTTCTGTGCTTAACATAAGAAAAAGCGAAAATATCGATGTACCATCAACGGAAACGACTACTTACACACTTAGATGCTAGAAGAATGGAAAGAGAGTTGAGAAGTTGTGGATCCAAAAGACCTAAGCACGCAGCCAAAAACATAGAAAAGTCAGTTAGTGAATCGACTGCCCGGCGGGCATTCAAAAGAATTGAATTAGCCGCTAAAGAGAAACCGAAGAAGCCTCTGCTTTCAGCGAAAAATATAAAGGGCAGATTAGCTTTTGCTGAAAAGCACAGACAATTGACCATAGACTAATGGAAAAAAACGAATTTGGTCCAACGAGACGAAGGTCAAAAGAATAGGAACGGATGGAAGAGCTTTTTATTGGTCACGTCCTGGAGAAGGACTTCAACAAAATCAAGTTCAGAAGACCGTGAAACATGGAGGAGGCTCGGTAATGGTTTGGGGCTGTTGGAACTTTGTCGGATCCTTAGTAAAAATCGAGGGTATCATGAACAATAATAATTATTTGGATATTTTGAAGACAAATTTACCAGCTTTTATTGCATCAATGGGCTACAATGAGTGTGAAATAACTTTTCAGCAGGACGGAGACCCCAAACACACTTCGAAAATTGTCACAGAATGGTTGAGAAATCAACAGTTTATGACGATGACGTCGCCAACACAAAGCCCTGACTTCAATCCAATTGAAAATTTGTGGTCAATTGTCAAACGACGGCTGTGGCAGTATCAAAATCACCCATCGATATATATTCAGGGGCTTTGGCAACGATTTGAGTTGGAATGGAGTCATATTCCAGAAGAATTTCTTCATAATTTGGTGGAAAGTAAGCGTTGCTCACAAGTAATAAAAAATAAGGGACTATGGACTAAATAATAAAAGAAAAAACAACTTTTGAAACGTGCATAATTGGACAAGTCGATAAATTAATTAAATAATTTTTGTTTTGTAAAATATACCTTTTTTGAAAAAAAAAATGTTATAAATAATAAACGTAAGATTCAAAATAAAAATATTTGAATTTTATATCAAACCCTAAGTTTTAGTAAATTATTCAAATAATTGAAAACATTTGACCACTTTTTCACTGTATACGGACATTTTAAAAGAAAAACATCAAGGTATGGAAAAACTAACCTTTTACGTTAGTTTGTACAACAACAACCCCAAAAATACGCCTCAGAATGTCTGTATATGGGTTAGCATAACATTCCACAAAGGTTTCCGTTCAATCTCCGGGCCTAGATTCAAACAAACATTGTAGTAAATAAGAACTTAAACAGGCGTTACAGGAATATCGGCAAAATATTGGATGTGAAGTCACCAACAAATTGGTACAATTTAAGCAGAAACCTTGCTCAAGCTTATAATTTGGCCATTATCTTTAACTTTTATAAAAATGTGCCAATAGTTTTGTACAAAAGAATAAGTAATATTTTGTTAACTATTGGCGAATGCTTTACGAAAAGTTTAATCGGATATATAGGCTATTGAATACATAAAATCAGTTACGTTTTGTGTGTTACTGTAGAAGCAAGAGAGAGCAGTGCGAGACTACATTTTCTTACTCTCCTCCTCCCATAGCCAGCTCATAGAATATGTAGAAATGTCTCGGTTAGTATTGTTCGTTTGCGAGTTCTTATTAAACTCAAACACCAAATAATTAATAACCGAAATAAAGCTACAACAGGATATGGAGCAACAATAATTTTCACTTGAAAACATATGTATCTTATTTTTCATGCCATGAACCTATTGTCTCGGTCTTGCAATCAACCAAAATAAATGCATAAATATAATGTAATAAATTAAAAAAGACTAGGCTTAGAAATAGTGGCCTATATATACAATAATTCGTATTTTTAACATAACATAAAAAGGGAAGAATTTTGTTAAGAACAGGAAAGTCCAAAAACTAACCTGCTTGAGTTACATATATCACTATTGTTTTAATAATCCTGAAATATAAAATGCCCCACTCATTTGGATGAAATAAGTTCCAGTTTCATGGGTTCTTCTTTCTTATCTTACAAAAAGTGCAGATGTGTTACGGTTCTTAGAGGCTCTTGATAATCTTTGTATTCAGTGCCAAAAGGGGTTAATTGGTGATTTTCACGGTGATGTCACGTGGATCTATTCGGTTCTTAAATAGCCATATTTATATATAAGTAAAAACACAGTAGCCAACTCTTATCAGTAATCATATCAACAATTTTCAAATCAAACAACTTTTATCATTTTCTATATAAAAAAATAACAAAAATTTCGTACTCACCTCGATGCAAATTTAAATGATTCGTTGACCCAATCAACGTTGATGAAGCTGAGTCTAAGAGTGATGATATTCCCATTGAAGCTGCTGACGATGCTTGTTTACTCTTTAGCGATTTCAAACGTTCCGACATACTTTCCTGTTGTTTCTCCAAAAGTGTCGGAGCTGGACTAAATTGTACTTTAAATAGAAAAACAAAAAATTTAAAATTATTTTATCATTCAGTTAAAATTGTTTTAAAAAAAACTTACCTTTGGGAGTATCATCAATTTTACTATTGCAAAGATTATTTCTCCTTTCGCAGTCATCGAAAGCCTTATCGAAGACATTATCACTTGCCCCCGAGGGTGTGGTCGTTGTTATTGCTGTTCCAGACGAGGAACCTCCCTGTGCGCCATTAGATTTTATTGCTGGTGTTGTTGATGTTGATGATGAGGAGTGTGAACAAGACTCACCACCAACTGCACCGCCGCCACTTTCTGGCGATCCGATATTGCTGTCGGTTGATTGTTGCTTACGCTTACGGTATTCGTTGATTGAAAGCTATACAACAGAAACAAAGATTTATGACTAAATGATCTTGTAAAATATTTCAAAAAGTTTTTTACCTTTCTCTTTGGTGCTGGTGGGGGTTCGGGAGCTGTTAAACTTGGATTTAACCTAGGATCGTGACTAGCGGTTTTTGTGAGCATCTTTAATGGTGTCGTCTGTAGTCGTGTTGAACCAGATGCGTCCATTATCGGAGATGTTTGATCATTCGAAATTGGCGATGTTGTCGCCGCTGCTACCGCTGCTGCTGCTGTTGAGATTAGTTCAATCGAATTAGTTGAAGCGTTTACCGAATTCAAACCGCCAAATAGCGTCGAGTGCGATGTAAAGCTTCCCAATGAACTAAAGCTTTTCGGCTTTGTGTCCAAGTACTCGGCAAGAAGAAGGTTCGTTGGCGTTAGCGTTGGTGTTGGTGTCGTGATCGAAGAAGATGGTGTAGTCGCAGTAACTGCAACCGGTGGCTCTGCCGAAGTTGATGATGGCCCATCTAAGAGTTTGCCGTAAATGGTGCTATAATATGGCAAATGGTGGCCACCAGGTGTTGTCGCCGTTTGACCTGGAACCGCAGATGCAGGAACTTTCATCAAAGTCTGCATGTCATAGCCTTGTGTTGCTGGAGGGAGTGGCATGGATGTAGAACTCGCCACAACATAACCAGCAATTGGCATTGTACCGACTGGTGTGTGATTGAAGCACGGGATTGTCATCGCCGCATGATGAAGATGCTGCTCTTCCTTTGTCGTAGCATGTGTCAGAAGGGGTGCCATCTGAGGCAAAGGGGTCGCAACTGTTGCTACTGTTGCAGGAGTTGCAACTGGGAGCACCACAGGAACTGGTTGTACCGTTGACGGCGCTTGTGAGGCAGCAGCAAATAGTGCGGGTTGCTCCGTGAAAGGCAGCAAAGCCATCGAATTTGACGTCGAGGTTTTGTGAGATTTTCCTCCCGACGATGATTTATGTGATTCGTCGCTGCGACTCGACTCTCGTCGCTTTTTAGCAGCAGAACATTCATCTTTACTGCTACTTGTGCTGTTGCTGCGTTTGTGATGAGGATGACCCACCACATGATCGATATGTTCGAAATTCAATTGACGTTTCTTCGACGAGGAGGTTGATGAAGTGGAAGAAGTTCGATGGCGTTTCTTTCCCTTTTCTTTCTCCACCGTCGTCGATGAGGAGGAAGAAGATTTTTTAGTACTCTTTGTCTTCGATGACGAGACTGGGGTTTTATCAGTTCCTCCTTCACCCTTTGGCGTTTTTCTGGCCTTTTTGGGCTTCTTCGAAGAAGACGACGACGATGATGATGAAGTCTTCTTTGTGGAATCACCTTGCGAGGAGGAATGCGACGACGTCTTTGTCGAGGAGGACGTAGTCGTTGTCGATGTGGACGAGGAATGTTTGGGTGATTTAGATTTTTTGTTACGAGATTGCAAGATCATAATATTCTCTTTGTGGAATGAATGAAGACGCTCTTGTATATCAGCCAGTTCGTCCGGGATATTTTCATTTTCCGCTGATGAATCCAACTTAGGGACAATTGGTGGTGTGGACGCCGAAGATGAAGATGATGACTTTCTTTGTTTGGGTTTGTCCTCCGCTTTACTGTGTTTCTTTTTGTCTTCACTTTTTTTCACCACCACTGGCAGCGGTTTGACTTCTTCAACTTTAACTGGTGGAACGGGTTCAGTAGAAGATCTTTCTGGAGGGACTTCTTCGGTTTTCATTTCAACAACGTCTTCTTTCACCTCTTGGAGTGGAGGAGGCGGAGTAGTTTCAGTAGCGGCTGCAACAGGAACTGGCTCATCACACACGGCAATGTATTCATCTTCGGATTTGACATGATCCTCAACTTCAACATGTTCTTGTTCTTCTGCTTCGTTTTTCTCCATCTTTACAACGGTTTCCTTATTCACCTCCATCTTACAAACTACATCGGTTTTTATTATTGGTGCATTCTCTTCTTGTTTGACCTCTTCCTTAAACTCGAATCTCTCCCCACCACCTTCTCGGCTCTCTTCACGCTCCACATCGATCTTGACATCATCCCCAGAAGTCATGTCCTCCGGCTCAATTTTCACCAGATTATCCTCAGCTACCATCTTCTGTCCTGGACTGGGAGATCTTAAAATATCTACGTCGTCGTCCATGTCAGCTTCCTGCTTCGGTTCCTCTTTAAATTCACTGACTTCTTCTTGCTTCACAGAGGCTTCTCCTTCTCCTCCCTGTTCTGAGTAGCTTCGAGTGGAATCCTCTGGAGTACAATCCTCGCCTGTAGCACCATCGGAGTTGATTATTAATCGGCGCTTTTTCAACGGAGTTGTAAATCCATTGGGAAGTTGGGGTGATGCTCCTGACAGTGGAGTTGGAGTGGAGCTCTCATCGGTTTCCTCGGAAATAGCTTGCCGCAGCCAGCGCTTCTTTACAGACGAGTTATTGCTGCATGTGCTAACCTGTAAGGGTAGCGACAAGGCATTCCTTTGAGTTGTCGTCATTGGTGGTGCGACTGGTGGTGGTGGTGGTGCAACGATGTTTGACGTCGCCTCAGTTTGATTAATGAACTCTTCCACCTTCTTTGCCACTATACTCAGATTTTGGGGCTCTTCACAGCTGGATATATGAGAAACATATGAAGGACTTGCAATTGGTGCTTGTCCATAATCACACATCGCCGCTTGGACCAGACTGTCCAGTCCCACTGATTGAACCGGAGCTATCACATGTTGCTGATGTTGTTCCAATTGTAGCTCTTGGTTCTGGATTTCTAGATGCTGGTAATGTTGATGAGTATCTTCCTGGATCTCAGATTGGCTTTCCCCTGATTCTGGATCTTGATTTGGAATAAAGTCACCAGACTGATTCAGCCAATTGCTCATGAGAACCTTCTTTGTTTTAGTTTTAGCTGGATATTTAAACTCTCCGGAGGGTCCCGCAGATTCGGGGAGATTTTCCAAAGGCCCAACGGCAGCCTCAATTAACAAACATGTGGAACTTACAATTGTTGGAGTAGCAGGCGGAGAAATAGTTCGGGAATCCCCGGAAAGATCTTGTTTCTCAGGAGACTTCAATTGATTGATGTTATCAATTGGTTCTTCCTCCTGTGGAACATTGATTTCTTTGTCGGGATTCGCAAAGGCTAGAAGCAGGCCGGCGGCAGCATCAACATTAGCCGCGTCCGGAGGCAACTGACCTTCCGGTTCTCCTCCTTCCATGAGTTGTGACATCAGCTGGGACTGCCTATTGGCTACTGACTCCGGAGTGGGTATTCCACCGGGCGGTATGCAATTCTGGAGCCCTTGAATTGTAGGTGACAGCATTGACGAAGACTCCTCAGAAGTTCCTGCGCCATCAGAGTCGTTGCTATTCATGCGACTCTTTCGACGCTTCCGTTGCGAATGACTGTTTATATTATAAGACTTGTGAGACTTCCGTTTCTTCTTCTTCATCGAGTTCGAAACGTTCTTCTTCACTGAATTCGGCCCGGAATTGAAGGGAGCTCCACCATCTGCACTGTTGCTCCGCTTTGGACTCGGGGAATTGCTGTTTCTGCGCTTTGACACATCTGTTTTGGCTTGCTTCAGCTCCTGCTTTCGCTGCTGGTTCTTTTCCATTTTTTCGAATGCCCGAAGAATTGCCTCCATCTTACGCTCTTCCCGCGTCAGTTTTCGTGACTCACGCTTCTCTTCTGTTTTTTGATTAGGCGTTGGATTTGGTGTGGGTGTAGTTGGCGTCGTCTGCTGTTGATTCGCACCATTGGAATCTTCAGAGACACTTGTTCGTGGTTGCTTAGCAGGCGTCTTTCGACCGCAGTTTGGTTTCTGTGGCGATTTCACTGGTGAGCCAATGTCATCCGGGAGTGATTCGTTCAATATTTGTTGATGTGGAATTTGCTGCTGCGCCGCCGCAACACACAAAGGTGTGACTTCTGTGTGAGGTGCCGGCTGCAATGCCGCAGGTAATTCTTCTGTGTTGACATTTGCTATTACCTGTGTCGAAGTTTGCGCAGGTGAGTTCAGAACTAAAGGTAGACTTGCTTCCAGTACTGGAGCTTCCACCATAACCACTGGCTGAGCTTGTGCTATTACTGGGTGTTGTACTGGAGGTTGAGTTTGTGGGTTTGTTTGCAATTGCGGTTGTAGTTGCGCTTGAGCTTGAGTCTGGGGTATTGTTAGGATTTGAGTTTGAAGCTGCGTTGGAATTATAGCTTGGGGTTGCAGTTGGAGTTGTGTTTGGGGTTGTGTTTCTGGTTGGATTTGGGGTACTGTTTGGGGTTGTTTTATTACTTGGGGTAGTACTTGATGTGGTGTTTGGGGTGTTACTTGCGGCGGTGGCGGCAATGTCGGTGGCATAACCTCCACTTTAACCTCCTGTGGCACGAAATCATTCGGTTTTGTTACTGAAACAGGTTGCAAGACCTCCACAGGCTTGGCCTCCTGAACACTTTGTATCATCTTCGGAACAGAGGGCACCACCACTTCCTCGATAGGATTAATTTGAGCCGGCGGTGGGAGGAGCAACGGCGCTGGGAGATTGTTCAGCTGTAGTGGCGGGTGCTGCAGTTGTGGCAGGTGCTGCAGTTGTGGCAGGTGCTGCAGAGTGTTAACAGGCTGCTGCACAGGCTGCATTGAGGGTGGTGTCAATTTCAAGTGCGCCACATGCTGCACTTGCTGAGGCACTAATTGCTGCACTGATTGTGATTGCATCTGTAATGCTTGGATTGGTTGCACTGGTGGAGAACTGATGTGTGCCGATGGAGGCGACGGAATCGATACCGAAGGCGAAGATGAGGAAGTGTAAACTCCCGAATCATGCATCAAACTTGCAATGGACGCAGCTGAGTTGTACAAATTGGGCGCATAACTATTGTTGTTGTTATTGTTATTAGGACTGAGGAGACCGGCATTGCTGTCTCCACTGGACGAAGTGCTTCTTCCACGATTCATATTTTGGGCCTTCTTTTTGGACGCTGCCGTCGTGGCTCCACCACTTTTCTCCACACAACCATTTAGCACAACCTTGCTATTGCTTCGAGCGGGTTTTGTAGTTGCGGGCGCCGCAGCAGGCAGCAGTGGTGCCGGAACACCAAACAAGCAATCTTTTGTCAGGCCACATGCGCAGCTCGTGCTGGTCGGCTGGATAGCAAAGCTGTATTGCTTCTTGTTCTCCAAGGCAAGTAAGTCATGCGGCTCGTGTTTGATAGTGATTTCGGTGCTTGCCATGATATTTGTGAGCGACACAATGTACAGGTGAATGGTTCCTTTTTCGAACAAGTGCTGGATGACCGCATTCGGACGACAACTTCTTCTCACAAAGCGTGCCTCGTTTCCGTAGGTTCGGGTGTCAACACAAATCTCAGGACCGTTTGGCATCCCATCATTGCCGCCACTCCCGCCGGTCATCTGATAGAAGAATATGAATGCACCCGGAATTTTGTGCGACTTAAGCGTCTGTAGGTAATTCGATGGAGGAGGACTATTCATGTTGACAGTAGTGTTTGAATTTTTGTACTGTGTAGTTAGCATGTACTTCCCGCGCAGTTCGAATATTGGGGAATTCGGCGGGATGTCGAAGTTGCTGATGAGAATTTTTCCACCCGCATGTGGTACTGTTGTAGCTTTGTTTTCAAGGCTGCCGCAGTGCTTGAGGGCTTTGTTCTCCCTCGCCGTGATGGTCTGCAGGAGGCTCGGCTGTTTGCTGATGGCGTGAAGACGAGCTCTTAGCTCAGGTGAATAATGATTGGTTACAGCCAATTCGTAGTTTTCAATCCACTGGCGGAGGTTTGCAGCGTGTTTGTCCACCGGGTCTCCCGAGTTGTTCTTTGACTTTCTCTTTGTTGTTTTCTTGCCCTCTCGTCGCTTCGCCGCAGCCGTTACTCCTGGCGTCTTTTCTTTCTTTGCCTTCTTCACCAGTTCTTTTCGTTTGATGAGTTTGCCCTTTTTATTGAGTTGTGGAGGAGCAGTAGAACCGGGCAATCCAGAAGCAGCTCCAAGCTGCTGTTGTTGTTGAAGCACTCCCGATGTCACACTTGCTTTGGACGGATCATTGGGAATGAGAGTAAGTCCAACAGTATTCATCTGAGTTGCGTTTAGGAGCATTTGGGTTTGTTCTTTTCGTTTTTGCAGCTGCAAGCTTCGAGCTCGAGCACGATCTACATCACGGGGTTGACATAACTCACAGAGGTATTCATCAGGTATGTTTTGACGATCAATGCCCATACAATCGACATGTTGCCACGCACTAAAAATTAATAAGATAAAAAGTTAAAAAAAATTGTTAACATTCATTCATGACACAAAAAAGTCTTGATGATTCGAAATATTTGAAATACTTACGAGCATTTATCACAGCAAATCATGTAACCATCGTCGTGAGTGAGGTCGCAGATACACCGTGTTATTGAGTCATCTTCAGCTTCTGCTTCAGGTGCTGTCTCGGTCTCTTCGCCAGGATCAATTTCCCCGGATGCTCCAGTTACTCTTGTAGAACCATTGCTAATGGCTGAGTGTGCATCGTCATCTTGCTGTGGTCTTACAACTAAAAAAAAAAAAAACGGTATAAATAAATCAAGAATTTTGAATTTTTTTGTACCGCTTGTAACTTACTTTGTTGTCCGTACATTGTGTACGTTGATGTTGTTGATGGAACATGTTGGTTCTGAGCACTCACATTGATCAAGGACAACTGGGAAACTTGACCTGATGCGTTGTTGGGTAAACTTGTCGAATACACAACTTTTGTATCTGGGAGGGTTTTATTAGATTGCCCGACCACTGGCGCTGTTGGCATTGAAGAAATCACCGCAGAAGAAATTGACGCTGTTTGGTTTTGGTGGTGTTGGTTTTGGTGTTGCTGCAGATGTTGGTTGGTTGGTTGTTGAACAACAACAGTCGATGGAGCCACAGGCGATGAAGATGGCAAATCGATTGGGAATCGGGTTGGCATCGGTACGACATATGTGTGATCCTGTAATACCGCTTGCAGTACTTGCAGACGTACATCGTTCGTATTAACAGGAATCGGACGTACTTCTTCACCAATTAACTCATCATCTTGATCAGCATGGGAAGGCGGCGACCGCTTTGGATGTTGCTGATAATGTGGTTGTTGTTGTTGCTGCTGTAGATGTTGTTGTTGTTGTTGTTGCTGCTGTTGATGATGATGATGATGTTGTTGTTGCTGCTGCTGTTGTTGTTGTTGCTGCTGCTGTTGTTGTGACTGCTGGTGTTGGGGTTGTTGGTGTTGATGATGGTGTTGATGTTGTGTCAATGTTGTTCCAATTGGAATTCTTGATGCCATCGCTGCCGCTGATGATTGCTGGTGGTGCAGATGATGTTGTTGTTGAATCTGTTGCTGATTTATAATGGTGTCGTTTCTTTAAAGAGAAAATAGCAAAGGAAAGTTTTTTGGTTAAAAATATTTATTGGATCAACAATAGACTCTTGTTTTTGCTCTAAATGAACAGCAAGCTTTAAGCAAGTTCTGAGCAGAACGTCATATAAATTGTAAGATATGAATATTAATATTTTTGAAATAAGAAGAAAACTAGCTAAGTTCTAAGGTTTAATTTTTTTATAAAATGTGCGCACTTAATGGGTTTTTATGTGCCGTTTTTTTGTCAAAACACAATGCCCACATTAGGTTTGAGGGAAATCAGGTGGGTACTTACACATCCTGATTTTTGGGAAAATTTCAAAATAAATTTTAGTTGAATAATAGCATATGGGGCAGTAAAAATGTTTATTTGTCATTCTACACTTAGCTAAGCTTTGCTATTCGCAAAGGAAGTTGAAAATTTGATCCCTGTCATAAATTAGATGATCCGATACCTATTTTATGTATGAGTTCGAGTTGTGACCCGTTAGGATACCAGCTAATAGAGATTAGTTGAGGTTTGCTTAGTTGAAGAAAGTAGTTCTTTGTAATTTCTTTGGAAATATTTTTTTTATATATTATGCGCACACTAAAAGGGTTATGAATACCCTTATAATGATTAAACACAGTGCGAGCAATTAAAAGGAGGATAGGATTAGGAGTCACGTTGGTTTCGATTGTCTGCACATTGTAATAAGTGGTAAATATTGAACCTGTTAAAGCATTCCACATTCGTGTAGTGCGGCTAAAGGAAGAATCTCTGTACTTAACAGTACGTCCGAACTAGGAATCAAGGGTAAACTGATGGGCATTCCTAGCAGTACGAGTAATACGGTTGAATTGTATAAGTGGAGGAATGCAACTGGCTAATTCAATAGAGCATTGTTTATAAAAGTGACGGTAAAACAATGACAGGCTTGAGACGTTCCAGTGGTGTTCAAGAGAAGCAAATGTCTCGGTAAGAGAACGATCTGCAATCATTTTTAGAGCTCTTTTTTCAATTCTATCTAGAAGACTAAAGTATGTACCAGCCCAAATATGGGAGTTATACTCAAGTTTTGGACGAATAAAAGCTTTTGTAAATTATAGCCAGATCAGAAGGGGTAAAAAACTTCTTGCATCGTCGGAGAAAACCTAAACACTTAGCAGCATTTTTGGCGATGTCAAATATGTGATCACTCCACAATAGTTGTTCAATCAAGGAGAAAATTCTTGAGAGGCTTCAAGAATTGTAAGTAGAAGAGAAGCTTTTGGCCGCCACGATAAGATCAAGTAAGGCTAGCAAAAGAAGGGGCCAGCTTATTTTTAAAACTTTAAAAAAAATTATTTAAAATGTTTTTCCGTACAAACTTTTTTCCTGAGACTCTTCTTAACGATAGCCTTCAGAGTCCTGGTAGGATTGATATCGGTTTAGTTGCCCGGCCATTTTAGCACCCAAATATTTGCCTCCGCTAAGAATGACGTCATTTTTTTTTCTGGAGGGCGTTCTATACTCTGAACTGCTCATAATGGCTTCCATGGACTTAAACCTCTAATAAACCTCAGGCGCGAAGCAACGTCAATGGATAAGATACAATTTGTTTGTAGTAATTATTTTAGACAAAAACAAAGTTATTTATTGCAATTTTTAGCACAACAAAATGAGCTAACTCACAAATAATGAGAAGCTGCCCCTCTTTATGAAGCACCAGCCTCGGTCTATACAAACTAATGGAGAAGGTGTTCAATCTGAGAAGATATTCATATAACGAATAGATTTTAAATAGTTGAGCACCTTGTTAACTATTCTTTTCATATTAATTGAAGTACATGCTCTGAAAATTGAGTTTTAAGCAAGTACTATTTTTTATTCAGGCTACTTATTATTATTGAACTCTCTAGAACTGGCTGATTCTGCAGCTATGCTCGAAGCCATTACAAATATAATTCAAAAGATTGCTTTATGGTAAAATAAAAGTGGATAATTTCTACTTACTTGACTTTATAGTACTCCGTTGTTGATTTCTTCGTTGATATTGTTGTATCGTGATATTTCCTCTCGAGTGATTGTGATCGGCTATTGGGCGCACTATTGCATAATCTCTGTTGCTGCTGTTGTTGGTATTGCTGTTGCTGTTGCTGAACTCCGTAGATTGGATATTCTTTGGGTGATAAAATCAGATTCGATGTTGAGGCATGGTGTTGTTGTTGCACCGTTAGCTGTGATGGTGGCGGCATATTGCTTGACTGGTGTATTAACTTTGATGTATTTGATTGCGGTTGCTGCTGTTGTTGTTGCTGCTGCTGCTGATGGAATCGTTGCTGGTTATTAAACGATTTCTGGGCCATACTTTGGAGAATCCTGGCCGATAGTTCATCGGTCATTTGTGTACCATTTACAATCATGATATCATCCGTGTGCAGGGGCGAGCTCTGTTGGGTGTTTTGTTGTTGCGGAGGGCCAGAGTTTTGTATGAAGTTTCCTGATGGAGTAGACGATACATGGTAGATATTATTGCCGTCAGATTTTGATCCTTCTTGTGTAACGAATTGCTGTTGCGTAATGTGGACTTGCTGCTGTGCTTGGTATTGGTGGTTGTTATTTCCACCACCACCGCCACCTCCGCTGCTCCCACTATTCGTTCGCACTTTTTGAGTTGTCGTGGTAATAATAGTCGGAGCTTGCTGTTGTTGCTGCTGCTGCTGTTGCTGCTGTTGTTGTTGCTGCTGCTGCTGCTGTTGTTGAATAACTGTTCCATGAGCATTCACAAATTTGATTGTTCCCGAACTATTGTTGCACGAGTTTATTGTATTTAAAATCTGCTGGTTGACCATGATGCTGTTTCCGTTGGCATTATTCACCACTTTGTGATTTTGATTCTGCGACGAAGGAATGACAATATGATTTTGCATAACATACTTCGGATGTTTCGATAGCTTCGTTGTCAAATGTTGTTGATGCACTCCGGCGTTATTGATCTTATTGCTTATTGTGTAGGTTCCCGATGTCGGCACCGAAGAAGCATTAACGGAATGATTATGGTGCAAAGTCGCCACAGAGACCGCACCACTGCTATTTGTGATCGCATTATTGTATTGTTTGATGATTTTCTGTGACTTGATGTGCTTCAGAGTCGTCTGTGGTATCCCGCTTGATGAATTCTGATGCTGGCTTTGGTTGATATTGATCGTTTGATAGTGCTGTTGATTGTTGCCACCACTTGGCTGTTGCTGAATAAACGTTTTCACTCCCTGCTGCTGCTGTTGAGTGCTGATTATCTTATGCTGCTGCAGCTTCATCGATTGTCCGGTGGATTTCTTGATCAAATTTGTCTTGGCAATACCAGAGCTTCCAGTAGTGACAACATTGTGAACGTATTTTTGTTGCACCACCATCTGACCACTGTTTGGCATATGCTGCTGTTGTTGCTGTTGCTGCTGGGGTGAGTGCTGCGGAGCAACTAACGTCTGGACTCTTGTTACCATTTGTACATTCCGCGGCATAGTCACCTTCTGAACGACTTGCTGCTGGGACTGCCCCTGCTGCTGATTTCCAATGACAGTTTGTCTGCCCGCTGAAGTTAGGACATGATGCTGTTGTTGTTGCGACGGCTGGTTTCCTTGTTTTATGGAAATGTTATTCGTCTTATAAGCAGTCATCTTTTGCAAGGTGGTAGTTTGTCCTTTCGATGTCGTCGTAATGTAGGGCAGACTCTTGGCATTCACAAAGTTTATTGTCTGCTGATGGTGCTGCTGTTGTGTTAACTGACTAGTCGCTGTCGTTTGGACTCCTCCAGTACCAGCTGAATTTGTCTGCTTCGACATCACGGTCAGGTTGTTAAAGAGTACCTTAGAGGTACCATTGTTTCCGCCAACGCTGCCACCACTTCCATTTGTGGTGGTCACATTGCCCATGGAATCTATGATCATGTTGCCAGACGGTCCTCCGGCGGTAACAATTTTGATTATCTGCTGATTTAGCACTTCATTCGTTGTTGATATCATGACATTTCCATTGCCATTGCCTCCATTATTAGACGCGCTGTTTGCTCCTGAGTTTTGTGCGTGCTCGAGATACTCTTCGCTTACAATCAACTGTTGTCCTGCTGATGCTCCTGCTGTTCCTCCTCCACCTCCTGAAGATGATGTTTGTTGATGATGCTGCTGCTGCTGTTGGCTAAGCTGATTCATTTGCTGCTGCTGTTGCTGCTGTTGTTGTTGTTGCTGTTGTTGTTGATTATAGGCAAGTGTTTGAAGATTTGTTGTAACAACTTGGTGATGTTTAAGTTGTTGCTGCTGCTGTTGTTGTTGCTGTTGTTGAATAGATGTGGAAGATGGTGAATGTATCGACGACGAAGACGACGATGATATCGTACGCTGATGTCGACGCATTAGGGGATTACTATTATTGCTACTATTGCTATTACCGTTGTTGTTGTTATTATTGTTTGTTTCGGTGATAATGTTACCCACATTGCCATCATTGACATCGTAAAATTCATAAAATTGTTGCAGATTTGACTTGTTATTGGTTAAAGTTGTTGTTGTGCCTGAACCAGCAATAACTGATGTCTTTTCTACAACAATTATACCCGACGATTGTAATGGCATTGCAATAAGCTATTTTTGTGTTGCCACTCTTGGCATTTGCTTAGATAGATAGATACTAACGTCGAAGAAGAAGTTTTTAAAGAAAATCAATTTCTTTCTTTGTTTTCTTTTTCTTTTTTTTTTTCTTATGATTAATCCTTTTAGTTTTTTTTTTCTTCTTGTGTAGTTGGTTGAGTTTTTGGATTTTTTTGTTTTCTTTTAAATATTGTTCACTTATTTTTGTTTATAAATTCCTTAGAAAGTTCATTTTTTTGTTAAATTTTTTAAAAGTTTTTTTTTCTTTTTTTTGTTTAATTTTCTATTAACTATTTTTTTGTTTATTTTACACTTAACTGTTATCATCGGGCTTTATCGGTGACAGTAACGCTGATGGTGGGCCCCCAAAATCATGGGGGCTATTTTTATAAATATCAAGAGAATTCTTTGTTTCCGTTGACATTACATTGTAAGCCATCACATCTGATAACATTACTGTTTCTAAAGACAACAATTTTATTAAGTTTTTAAATAATTTTTGTTTCGTTTTGTTGTTTTTTTGTTTTTATTGGATCTGGTTTTTGTTTGTTCTTTTGCTAGGGTTGTTTCTTGTAGTTTATTTTCCGATTGTTAAATGATTGGTGTTTCATTCCCTCTTTTTAAGGCTTTGATTTCATCTAAAAAGAAAATAAATGATGGGATTATTTTAAGCTAGTAAAATTTTTGGGGATTTTTAATAATATCAAAAGCAAAATATGGAATACAAAGAAGGAAATAAGGAAGCCCTAAAAGGGACATCAGAGCGAATACACAGTCTAATTTGATTGAACGAAGTATTTGAGAAGATTATTAAAGTGCGAGATTTCTACATTTAATATTTCCTTTATTAGTTCTATTCATCAATACTTTGAATAACGATGACGTCTTGGGCAAAACGTTTCACTCTCTATAACTTTGAGGTAGATGAGGACTTTATATGGGTATACGTACCGCATTCAATCAGAATCTCGCGAATTGCTGCTTCATTGGACTTGGAAGACGATAAGTAAAGTTCTTTCTGAAACAACTAAGTCACACTTTATAAGACGTTCTTGTAGTAACACAAAGTCTTTGCTTCGAGAGACAAATTCTGTATAGATGGAGACTGGAGGAGAAGCTATAGGGGCTGTATAGCGATACTGAACTTGTCAAAAGAGTCAAAATCCAATCAATTAGATGGCTGGGTCATTTGGAGCGTATGGACAGCAACGCTCTATCCAAAAAGTGTTTGAACCAAATTTCGAGTGGCGAGGCAGTACAAGAAGTCGTGGCTCAGGTGGCGA
The DNA here is from genome assembly GCF_945859685.1 of Eupeodes corollae. NCBI lineage: Eukaryota > Metazoa > Arthropoda > Insecta > Diptera > Syrphidae > Eupeodes > Eupeodes corollae. Next base: position 293,724,269 of record NC_079147.1, read on the forward strand.
ACGCAAGTAGAAGAAGAATTCAACGAACTTCGAGTGCTACCTAGAGGGATCAAGCTATCTGTTGACGCATGTTGAGGTTAAAGATAAGATCCGTTCTGAACTGAAGCATCATCTCAAGTTAGAATTCATCAATGCTAGATTTTCTTTTATTTGAATCATAAACAGACATTACGTGTATAGATCATTATGGAATGGAAGTTATTAAGAACATAGTACCTATTTTATAATTCCCTTTTATTAGACTTCAAATTTAATAAAAAATCACTTCTAAACAGAAGTCATAAAGATTTCAAACGCAATTTTTTTGAAAGGCAAAACGTTTAAAATTAAAATTACGATTAAGAGTGTAGGTGTATTACACACCCTTTTCACATTTTGCATTCCTTACACATAATATTATATTCTCTTGGTATATGCTAAATTTTTGTTTCTCAATATTGATTTTGTGCTTATTATTTCTAATGGAGAACCTAAATAAATTCAGACGTCATTTATGCATAAACGTTTTCGACAGTTTTATCCAGATCCTTCAACTTTTCGGGGGAGCAAAGTATATGGCAAAAAAAAACATTTTAAATAAATGAATTTCCTTGAAACAATTGAAATGTCTCACTATGTACAGCAGTTTCGTATGTACTATTTTGTTGCCCTTAGAACGAGTAACTTCCCCATACAAATTAGTTAAATACCAACATCAGCAGCAATGAATCCGTCAAATAATTCTTCATAAACCTAGCCAATAATATACACGTAATTTTATTTTTTTTAGAAGGGTGCTACTTTAGCCTTCTATAGCTAGCTTAACCAAAGCAAAAGCAAAGGGCTATTTACTCATATAAACATTCTTTTTATTTATGTTTTTATGTACACATATAAAATGTAATCAGAAGGCAAGGCAAAAAACGGCTAACAGAGAGATGCAGATAATCAATAAAACTCAATTCAAAGCAATTATTTTACATTTTTGTTTCTTCTATTTTCCATCCATATCACATATGTGTAGAAACGTATTCTCTCTCTAAAAGAAATAAAAACAACTAGAAGAGAAGTGAAAATAATAATCAGCAAAGAAAAAGTGGTACAAGTTCCAGATCTTTTTAAGTCTGCGCATGTTCGATATACGAGTACGTATGAAAAAATTCATAGAAAATGCATTTTGCACAAAAGATAGGTACAGAAAATAGAAGTAAATTTTCAGACGACGAAGACGACGACGACGACTACGATAAGTATAATAAATGGCCAAGAAAAGTACAACTACGGTTCCTAGAGTTCAGAAAAGATAGAATAGATGGATGATTGTTTATTTGATTCAAAGTAAATGATGAATCAAAACGAATCCAATTGAAATTTCTACTAAGAGAAACGAATGACGGAAAACAAGAGGAGACGTCTCCAAAGACTCAACAGCATAATAATTGCAACAAGGAAAGATTTGCTGATGTAGAAAATCAAATAACCACCACCAGAAGAAATATCTATAGTTTAAGTTTAAAGTTGTTTTTATAGTTTTGTGTTGTTGTTGTAAAGAAAAATCGACCAACAAAAACAGGTTGAACAACATTGCAAAGTTAACGTCCGACGACGAAAAAAACACAGAAGGAAGTTTCAGCGCCCGGCCCCAAAGAGCTGTTGTTAGATTTTTGCTTTGAGCTAGGTGCTGCTGCTGCTGGTGCTGTTGCTGGTGCTAGTGCTGAGGCTGATTGGTTGGTAGGTAGTACTCGATTGCGTCTTACGTCACCAGTGATTATTGAACTTAGCTTTAAGAAAAGTGAGTGAATATACGAGTAATAAATGTAAGCTTATTTGTTTAGTTTGAAAACCAAGTGCTTTATCTTTGGTGCTGAAAAACAAACAGACCGATAGAAAGCTTCATCGAAGTTAAATGAAATCTATTAAGACCTGTGAAATCAATTTATAATAAAAATGGAAGGTAAACAGACATCAGTACAAAAGAAAATTAAAAATATTAACAAAATCGTAGAAACAGAAGTCGTGAAGTTTTATAATGAGAGAAGAAGAATGTGAAGACAAAGTGCAAAGAAAAGAGAATTTTCAATTATTAATTTTTTCTTTTTGGACACAAAAAAGTATGACAGGGGAGAAATATTTAGTGGTCATGCGTGCCAACCATGAATTGTTTTTGTTTTTTATTTCTTTTTTTCCTTTACCATTTATTGACATTTACATGAAAATATACTCCTGAAGGAAGATGTAGTATATTCTTAGATACTTTTGTTAAGCATTTAATAATTCTGAATTGAAAAGGAACTGATTTAACAAAGCGGCAGGTACCCGTACCGATACCTACACTATGTTTATCCTGACTAAGTATAGCTGGATAAGTTTCTTGCCAAGTATTGAAACTCTAGAAACACAAAGGGTGGATATCATTAATATTTGTCAAAGGTTAAACTAACAACATCTAGAACAGATAAAGAGGAAATTCTTTTGGAAACTTATGCTAGAAACTATGTATGTAGGTGGTAAATTTATCAACATTTGCATTAATAACTGGCAAAATGGGTGTTTCGGGATATTTCAAGACTTCTATACCAATTAGGAAGTTATTTTACGAACTTAACAAAATGCCCATCATAAGGATCGTTCTTATAACAATTTGGATTTTACATTAACAAATCTATTTCATCGAGTATCAAGTGAATTAATTCCTGCAGGTCATTGTTTTTGTTTTTCAGTACACAAAGGACCTCATTTATTTATAGAAAGATTAAACAGGATAAGGGTTCATGTTTGTTTTTTTGGGTGGATAGTTTGAATATTTTAGTCAAAATTTTGACAGGTACACAGTGCTGCTCTAATATTTCAGGACATGGATGGCATGTTTAATATCCTCTTTTCTGTCTTTTGCCTTCCAAGGTTCTAAACCAAATCTGGAAAACAAACGAAATAACAATTAAATGGATTTTATGTTACATTCTCCGATTAAGTTAAATACTTTGCTTTGCACTACTTAGTGTGAAATGTACATATGTAAATTGATATGCCCTGAGTTTGACTGTTATATCGTTAAAATAAGTTACCGTCAAACTACTAAAAAACTGAGTCTGAAAAGGCGCAATTAAGAGATCTTCTTCAAACATTCAAGACTTTTTTTTAGTCAGAATACAATATAGTTAATCATTTTAACCATACAAACCGAAGGTTTCTCTTTTAGCAAACTAGACAATCAATAAAAATAAAGAAAACAACAATTAACTACACATTAAGTTCGGTCTTGAATGCAGCAGAATGGTTTTCTAAAAATATGAAGAACATACCTACAAAAACTTCTAGATTGTTCTAAAAGTTCATCTCCTCTCCAATCGAATGAAAATTATCATACAAAAATTTGTAAATGAAAAAAATAAACTTCTAACCTTAAATATTTAGTTTTGCGCCTTTACAAAGATACCGTCATGCGTAGTTTTTATTTGTATTTATTTCTTTTTTTTATCGTTCTTATTTGTTGTATTTCTTTGCCCATCCATCTGAATTGCAAATAATATGTATAACGATATCTATCATAACAGAAAATGGTTGTGCGCCCAGAGTTTCAAAAAGTTTAAGTTTGTAAGCTGTGTGCCTGATGTGAAGCAGTAGCAGCCATATAAACATTCAGACTACGAAAAACAGAGTACAGAATAAAATAGCGAAAAACTATATATTTTCATTAGTACAACAACAAATACAACAAAAATAAAAAACAGTGTACTGAACATGATCAAAGACTAGGTACGTACGTTCATACGAACTTCATCGTTGTCGTTGTCGTTGTCGTCGTTGTTGTCGGTGCACTCAGTGCATTCACTTTAGGTATACCTACATAAAATTCAAAATAAAAGTATATGAATCGTATACAAAAATATACAAGAGAGCAACAGCAATACAATGCAGCAGCGGCATCGACGTCAACGTCGACGACAACGAATAGCATTGGACAGAAATTTGAATAAAGTTCATAGCGCAAAAGACGACCGACCATAGCAAGTACGAGTACTCGTAGGTATACGTATAAGTGCAACGTACAAAGGCTAGGAAAAGGCTAGAAAAGCACCAACATTTGTTTTCAGGCTACACTAACTACCTTCTTCTCCTACTAACCAACTGCATCACTATATACGACGAGAACACAATAAAAACCAGAGAAGAAAATATATAGACTCCCGGTGGTATCAATTCTTTAGGAAGTGGTGTGTTCCTCTGTACCAACAATTGCCAAGTAACTGCGCGTAAAATAGTTTTTTTTCTTTTTTTTTCGTATTCATTGTTTTAGTAAACAACAATGCATCTATAAAATTAAAGGGTAAAATCAAATTAAAGGGTGATACAATAGTATCACACCCCTTCTTTTTATCCATCCATCCATCATCATTTTCATTATTATATAACATTTGAATATCGAGCTTTGTAAAAAGAGATTCCTTACTCTTGAATGTGTAGTACACTCGTACACATTTATTTTTTGAATTAAATGGCAAAGCCGCCAAAAAATTAAAACGCCGCGGCCGCCGCGCTTCAAGCTGAAATATACACAAATCAAATAAAATACCTTCTTTCTTCTCAAGAACTATACCAATAAGGCTACCAGAAATCAAATGTCAAAGGAAATGAAGATATATACTCCTCTTGAGTCTTGACGCTTTGTATATGGCAGATGAAATAAAAGACGTGTTTTCTTGACATACTGGCGAGTTTTTATAGATACATTGTAGGTATGTAGTATGTACCTATGTGGCAATCATGTTTCCGGTTTTTGTTTTATTAAAAAACGAAAGTTTTTGAATTTATTTGTTGTACCTACAGTTTGTAGTACACATAAATAAAAATAGTGCGCAATAAAATAACATGGATGAGAATTCTATTGGTCAAAGTTTCTCAATCCATAATTTTAGATGTACGTGGATTTCAAATTAATAATTCTGCGATACTGGAAAGAGATACAATTCTGGTTTAGATGTATTCTAACTAAAATTTAGAAGGATAAACGATCTGTCTTCTCTTCATAACGTAGATAATTTTAACTTAGGTTGGGTGAGTTTTGATTAGAACCTGCACCTCTTCTGGTACATACAATTCATATTATTGTACACCTACCTATCCGAAGAGAAATAACAAATGCCAATGATTCAAATTAGTTCAAGCACGAAAAACAACGTCATTGCATTAAGAAGAACACTCTTTTGATTCTTTAATTCAAATTAAGCAATAATCATGTTTGAAATCCGACAAGTCGTTTCTTTTCTACGTTAGATATTTAAAGTGGGTGTGATGAAATTGAAATGTTTTTGTTTTTTTATAGGGTTATATCTTATGCCAAATAAAATTACATTGTATTGTTTATACCTAATTATAAAATTGAGAGAAGAGACATAAAAATTGAGGTAGGTAGGCGAACAGCATCGTCACATTATTTGTTTGAATGACTAATTTATCTGATTATCTAACACAAAGTTAATTTCAAAATTTAATATAATAAAAAAGAAAGAAAATTTTGTCATAGTCTTATCAGCAATTATTGTTAAAGTGTGTCGGAAGGAAAAAATATATATTAGGAGCAATATAGAAAGAAAAAGTCTTATCAGTTTTGTTGTGGAAATGTCAGACATAGCTGAATGTGTACATAGTCATTATGAAACATTTCTTATCGAATCAACTTCCATGATGACTATTTCATAAATTCATTACTGAGTTCATTTGAGAAATGGTTCTTTAGAATGAACATTTGTATTCTATTTTCAATCAAAAACTAGATTTAAGTTATTTATGAGGTGAAATAGATTTAATAGTTAATAGTTGCACTCTATTTTTACCAATCACCTAAGTTTTTAAAACAGATAAAATTCTTGAGACAAAAATATTGCAATACAAATAGTTGCCAGCTGGTTGTGCATGTAATAAAAACCACAGCTTATGTGGATAGAGTTGGAGAGCCCCATTATAATACAACTTAGATAGGTAGTACCCGTAGCGTGATGGTTAGTGCGTTGGACTGTCATGCAAGGGGTCTTGGGTTCAATCCCCGCTTGTGACACCTAACTTTTTTTCACGGGTACTGCCTCTTGCGAGTAAACAGTAGGTCCCCTCCATCCTTGACAACAGTACTCGCACACAAAGATGGTTGAGAGTTGTAACTCACTAGGCCCTGGTTCTTAATGGACTGTTGCGCCACCTAATTTATTTTATTTAAATATGTATATAAAGAAGAATAATTTGTTAGAACAACGGCTCGTAAGAATCGGGGCCTAATATCAGGAGTTGAGGACTATTCCATACATATATGCACATGTCAATTCACAACTCAGAACTTATTTCCTATTTTAGAAGCACTTTTTGATGAGAAGAGTTACTCTTGGAGGATTTGTCAATCCCTCGCAATAGACAATATAGGTAAAAACAATTTTTTAGATGGTACATGAGGGATTGATCCCATACTTCTGGCATGTCATGCACTAACTATCACGCTACGTAGATATCTAAGTTTGTTTTATTTACAGGTTTTTTTAAACTCTGCTTTTGAAAGTTCGTTTCTCAAGCCATGTATTAGCAGACTTATTTGAAAACTCAGAATAGAGGTTAAATAAAGTTATGTACTCCTTATAATGCGTTTAAATGCTATTTATAAAACTTATGCAATGTTACATAGAACCATAATAAGCTAAACGTGTTAAAAGGTTGAATAGAGCTTACCTAGGGAAATCACTTTTATTTTTCCTGAGTCACAAATTCTTCTAGCTTTTGATTTGATTTTTTTAATTATTGAGATACAACAAACAGCTGATAAATAATGACAGCTAAATGGAATAGATTTGTCTATTTTGGTAGATTTTTTGACATAAGCACTCATAACTTAATTTATATAATTTATAGGAAAATGATTTACAAATACTATACTTATTTATGCAATTATGCAACGTTACATAGAGCCTACTTGATCCTTAGGTACTACATACATACATAACTATTCAAGTTTTAAGCTTAATCTAGGTATTAAAAAAACAGTTGATCTAGCAGCGTTTGCATTTGCTGCAGCGGGGCGACTTTCCATTACCGCAGCACGAATTTCCTTCAGATTTTTTTAACAGTTAGGTATGGGTCTCAATAGAACATGTTTTAAATATTAAGGCGAGGAGACACCTTTAAGATATAGAGACAAATATTTTCTTTTTCGGACTTAACCCTACTTTTTTGTATATCATTTATTGAGCCTTAAACAAGTTTTTTTATTTGATAGCACGGTGTACAAACAGCAAAAAAAGCAAGTATGGCAACACTGAACAAAAAACAGGGAAGAAATGTGAAAATCAACCGTTTTTGCGTGTTTTGTATGGGAAAAATTGAACTTTGAAAATTAATTTTAAATAGAAATAAACGTTTCCTCGCTCTTAAATTGATCTAGTTATTAATTATTTGCACATATCTATCAAATAAAAATAACTACGTGTCGAAATTCGTGCTGCAGTAATGGAAAGTTGAGCCCAAAATCTAAATGAACATTATAGTTAAAAATCCTCGCAACTTGAAGAAAAATAAAGAAAAACAGATCTGCATTCGAAAAAATCAGGCAATTAATTTTCTGACTTGCATAAAAGCTGTACTAAAAAGCTAGCATGGCAACGAACGCACCTGATTTTGTGGTGGCACCTTTATTTTAGAACATTTGTACATGTGTTTTCCACTTAACCAAAAAAATCTAGTATACTAATGTTATTAAATAACGAACGTACTAGAACTCGATCACTTCTAGTTTCTGATTTATGACATTTCTTTACCCGATACCTAAACAACAATGTTTACTAAAAATGCGAGTGCCTTTTCCAATAAGTAGGTACCTATTCCATAAATAAAACTAATCTAACAACTAGAATGTTCACCTTTGGTGTAGAAAAACGAAAAAGCAACAAATAATTCATCGAGGGCTTTTAAATTTTTAGACGTGGCGAAGATGACGACCGACAATAGCAATAGCAACCTTTCATTTTACATTATTGCAATTATCTTTCTAGGTATTTTTATATTAAATAAATCATAGTCATCCATGTATTATTATAACACTAATCATTTATAGTTTTGTTGTCTGTGATTGTGTGTTGATTCGTACACTGTACCGACCCGAATAAATCCCAGTCCCAGATTCTCTTACAGTCACCAGCCATTCAGCCAGCGATGAGCAATAAACTTAGATAAAAGCTAAAGCACTAACTTTACTGACTATTGCCACCACACCAACAAAAATCTATACTTTTTGTTTAATAAAAATAGTCCACAGAAAAAGAAAAAACGATGAAAATTGAAGAAATAAAATATATTGGATATATAGAGATAGAAGACCAAGTGAGTTGGGGCTTGGGGGCATATAATCAGAAATCAGGCACAGGCTAGGCTGCGAGCAGCGAGTACAAGTATACCAAAAACCAAACAGCAGCACCACCAAGGCAGCCACTAGCAGCAGTAGCAATAGCAACGAGTCGAGTGCAAATCAAAGCGCACTAAAATCCCCCCAGATGAATATAGCGATAGCGACAGCCAAAGCCAAGTACACAACATCTACAGCACAACAAAAATATACAGAAATACGGATAAATAAAACTCTCGAGAGCAAAATAAACCAAGCAAGAAGCAAATTGCAGCAAAGTAAAGCAAAAGCAAAAGCAAAGCAAAAACCAACGCAAAATCCAATAAAAATTGAAAAGAACACAAGTTGAGGTTAGAAAAGAAATAAAATCAAATAAAAAAAGAAAGAGTTAAAAAAGAAAAGGAAAAAACAAGAACTAGGTATATTCGCGCACATGCCAAAATTGTCTTCTCATGTGAGTGAAAAAGAGATGGTTGAAAATTCTATCTTAAAGATGAGTGAGCGAGTCAAAAAGCTGTACAAAATCATACTTTTTGACTCTTTTAACTACTTCTGCTTATGAGAGAAGACTTTCTGCAGCCAACTTCACTTCGAAGGAATTTTTTAATGCGGAATAAACGAGAAAATGCGAAAATAAGAAAAAAATACAAACTTCCAGACCAAAGACAGAAACTCAAATTAGACTGTCCCTTTCTAGCCCATCCAAAAGAGTACACATTATTACAAACTACAAATTAAAAATGGCTGCCACAATATACCTATAGGAGTTTACGATTGTGTGCTGTCCATGCGCAAGCAATATTTGGATGGATTTGTTTCAATTACACAACTACATCCAAATCGAAACTATTTTTTTCTTCGTTCAGAATATTTTTCCCCACATTAAATATGGCGACGAGAAAAATAAAAATGGCTACAAGACAATTTTTTGGTGAAAAATCGCGCAAAACGTCAATTTTAAGCAAATATCTTTTCTAAAAACAATGCCAAATGGAAACCAAGGCTATTTCCTACAGGAAAATGTCCACTTTGATGTCCCAATAGCGCTACTTTCCAGAAAATGTGCGAAAAAGTATGGCAAACGATTTGCAAGGCAATTGTATTCGAATTCAATCAAATCTCGGCGACAAAAATCGTCAAAGCCCAATAAGTAAATGAATCTCTTGAGGTTAATTTGTGCAAATAACCAAAGGAAAACGTTTAATATCCAAACTAACGTATTCCCATGGCCATATCATGTCAATATGTACCCGTCTTTAAGAGATGAAAACCGAAGGATACGATTTACGCCATGCAAGACTTCAAGAGGCTTCATCTTCACTTATAGAACAGATAGTACGAGAGTAACACAAAAATAAACCCAATTATTATTTATCTTATTCATCTTCCATCCCTAATAGCTATTCCACTTGCTAATAGAACAAATTTCATTTCAATAAAACTTAAACTTACATTCAATTAGTTCAGCCAAATGCCACCGTCGTTGGTTGGTGGGAAAGTTAAAACATTCACAAGGAAAACTTCCCCGAAAATTCCACAATTTTCTTTTTATTCACTGAAAATATTCTTTTTTTTCTTTTCGTTTTCAATTATTTATTTTAGATGATTTTATTTATTTTTCTTTCGGAATTGACGTTGTAGCTTAGCAGCAAAACGTTTACGTAGAATTATTATAAATGGATGAAGAGAACTTTTTTGATTTGAGAATAGAAACACCCGCGACAAAGTCTGCACTAGAAAAAAAAAAAGATTTAAGTTGGGTTTGGGTACCAACAGCACAAATAAGAGTACAGAATTTTGTAAGGAAAAATGTCAACAAATTTCGTAGAGCTTTTTTAGCTATTTTCACTTTTATTATAAACAAAATTCAATGTTCACTTGAGAACTGCTTTAATTCACTATAGTTTGTACAATTTTTCAAAATATTTTTATGGAATTCTACCAGAGCAATTCGAAGTTGAAAAATCGGACCATTTTCCCAAGTGCCTACAAATTCAATAAATGGCGGCCATTGGAGTCGAGTGTGTTATTTTTTCCACGATCACCAATACAGCAAATCCAATTAAAGTTGAGAAAAATATATACATGAACGAAAGTATACTTTTCGTTGGGTTATTTCGTCAACTATTGAAAAGGGATAGCTGTGATGTGTGATGGAGGAGTGTCGATGAATAAGTGATTGCGAATGAGGAAAGGTAAGAGAGAGAAGGAATATTTGAGTTAGTTTTGTGGTTCTTGTCGTTTCTTCAGATGTGTGTTGGTGAATGACGAACTTGACGAAATAGTATGGCAAAATGTTGACATCCGCTTTGGCGGTGTTCGTAGAACATAGTTCAGTGCTTTTGATGTCAAATAAAGATGTCGCTTGAGATACTATTATACGATGCAATCTATATTTCCCATTTTTTAAATGGTTTGTAAGTATTGTTTTTGAAAGGACTGAAAAGAATGGCAATTCATAAAGCGTATTAAAATATATTCACGAATTTTACAAATCTGCCAAATATAACACTTTGTATAAGATAAGAGAGATGTCAGATGATATAAGGGGCCAGTTGTACCTATCATTGGTTTAAATCAGTAAAACAAATGGTTGGCATTTGTTTGAAAGGTCGCTTATAGCAATAATTTTGTATTATTAACACAAACATTATTTTGTATTTATTTGATCAATTGCCTAGAAATTTTACAGGTTCATATGAAATAAGGGAGTGCAAAGTTAGGAACTTTTCTAGAGTCTTATTGGCTAGCTGCCAAAAATTAATCTTTTTTCGACTTTATTGGAGATTTCTGACACCTAAGTTGGTCACAGGTATGTAAGTACATTTTAAGGGAAAATGTCCCTTGAATGTTAAAAAGCTCCAACATTCAATAAGTCTGCTATTTTCAAGCCGATTTTGACAGATAAACGTAACTCTGAAAAGTTATCCCTCACTATTTTACCTATTAGTTGATACAATCAAGGTTCCAAAAGGCAGATTTTTATCAGACAAAATTAAATAACGGGCAAGACTCATTTTGTCCCTTTGGTGGAATCAATAAACAAAATTGTCGGATTTGATTGACACGTAATTCATCAAACACCACTTTATGACCAGAAAGTAACTTTTCGGGCAAAAAAGTGTGCCAAAACCATAATTTGACGCAATTTGTATGTGCAAACATGCTGAAGAATGTCTAAAAAACTTCTGTTTTCAACAAGATGGCGGACTTCGTTGTCTTAAAACATAGTTATTTAGTGTGTCCTCCTTATTTTTAACCACATTAGATTTTTTACTGTGGGGTAAATTTCAACGTAAAATGTATGTCAGCAAAGCCAAGGACTGGCCAGGTTGAGGCGACATAAGGAACTTGAAAGTAAGGCAAGTTTTTAGCATCTGATTGGTCAGTTGCAAAAAAATTGCCTTCCAACTAAGGCAACTTTATTGGAAAATTGACTGGAAAGTTAGTCAAGAAAAATCTCACTAACTATCAAGTCAAATCAACTTATATCAGAATGACTTGATTTTTTTTAATTAACTCAAAGTTAAACTTTATTCCTCTACGATTTATTTATTTTTGGCACAATTTTATTTAATATTTTGTGTAAAAGGGTTTCTTGTTAAATTGGAAAAGAAATAAGTAATATTTCTTTACAATACGAAGTGCAAATTAGGATGGTCTTGTTTTTTGCCTGAGGCGTGTTTTGCCGACAATAATGTTTTTGGTAGTTGTTGGTAGTGTTTTTGTACGGTAAACTGAAGGTAGAAGTTAAAGAAGTAAAGTTCTGAGTTTGAAGTTTGTAACACTTGAAAAACTAACTAGTTCACTTGGTCAAAATATACGTTCAAGGAATGCAGTTGACTGCAAATGAAGTCCTTTATGTTGTCTGAACCTGTCCGCTATTGACGAATAGAAAGATATTTATGAGCTAAAATAGCTGCAAACGGTGACCAAAGCTATGCAGAATGCCCACAAAACAGTGACCAAAGTTATGCAAAATGTCCGCAAAACAGCGCATGGTCGTTTAGGGTGTAGTATTCTAAAACAGGTTTAAAATAAATGCTATGGAATCATGTTCTTAAGACTTAAAGGATGTTTTCAGCCCGGTTCCCCTCCCAGTGAAAAATGTGGTTGCTTCAAATCCAATTAGAACAATAACATCAGCAACTAACAAAATAATATTTTTTTCCTATTTTTTTGTATTGCTAAAATAATTTTTGTTTATTGGAATTATAAATAATAATAAGAAAAAACAGTTATACATACATACATACTTTACATTATCACTTATCCTACATTTTACAAAAATTCAGTTAAAGTTGGTTATATTCTGATACATAGACGCAATTGCAGGATCCTCTGTTTCATAAATAACCAAAACATCACGGAACTTATCGAGCAACTGCAGCAATTGCCATCGCCTCAAATTTTCAAAGTACATTATCTCCTCCAGATGATGTTCACTCTTAAAATAGCCTGCCTGATAGAGTTTCACCATCAGCGACAGATCGTCAACATTGGTCGATGCTGGAATTCGTTGAATCGCAATGCGGTCTTGTAGTTGGAAAACATTTAACAGATCTTTGATTTTTTCTTCGTCTTCAATGGAATCGATACTATCACAATTGTCTGTGCTCATTGATGCCGTCATACTGTAGGAGAGAACATTAAGCTTTTGTTCATTAAGATTCGTGATAATTTCTTACCTAAAATTCGATTTATGACTCGAGCTTGGTTGCGCTGCGATGTTATCTGAAACTGTCGATCCGGCAGCCGAGAATCTATCTTCTGTTATGGAACGCCCACTTATATTCGGCACTGGAAGAGGCTGACTGGACATACTTAACATGGAACCATCATTTCTAAAACAAAAAAATCAATGTTAATAACTTCGGTTCCTCATAGTTTTGGTTTAAAAACTCACAATTCATCATCACTGGCCTGACCAAGACTACTTCGGGGAATCTCGTCATCCAAGACTTCATCAATATCCTGTTCCGTGTCATCATCTCGTCTGACCACGTCGTTGTTGAAGTCTATGGAACGATTGTCACAGTCATCCATGTCGCTTGGCATGAACTGAACATATGTATGAAGTTGCATCAAAAGATGATGCTGCAACATCCAAAGAACCATCTGCGCGAGTATCCTCTGACGGGCTGTTTGCTGGAGAGGTGTGGTCAGATGTCCAATAGATGTGGGCAACGAGAAATCACTTATCACCTCGAATAAGGACATTCCTGAGAAGCGTGCTGCAAACTTCTCAACCAAATGAGACTTCGTATGGAGAGGAGCATCTGGAGCGATAACGTAGACATTGGTTTCACACAGGGGATAGATGATAGTGGCCTTCGCCCAATAGACAAGATGGCCAACCAACTTATTCACATGGTCAATGTGAAGGTCTGCATCCGATGCCATGTTTTGCAAGCTCTTCAAAGGGTTATAGACTTCGAAGAATTGCAACAGCATACTTGCTCCAGAGGGAGGCACGCAATCGAGAAGCTCTGCAAAGTCAACAAGCAAAAGCATCCCATGATATGGTTTTAAGGATTTCAAACACTTGTCAATTGCCTCTGGCTCCACAATGCAACCTTTCTTGTGGCTCTGGTGTGCCTTTTGTGGCAGACAAAAACTCAACGTAAGTGACTGATTCAAAGTTGTATTTAGCAACCCCGTTGTGCAAAGATCCTGATGCACTGACTTGATAGCCTGAGCGAGGCTAGATTTCTCAAGGATTATATCGAAGGCTGACAAATCACGATCGCCAGCCACGGCACTGTCTAGTTCGATTGTATTCGCCACCTCATCGTGAGTTTTAATCATTTGACCTATCTCCTCGGAGAGATAACCTACACGTTGCTCTTCCATTTTCAATGCCAGACCCAATTTCTTGCTAAGCTGATAGTAGCTTTTGACTATGGAAAATGATGCTTGTGCATGGAGTGCGAAAACTATATTTATCAAGATCAAGTGTCGTTCAGTCGACGACGACTTGCGGAACTCCTTGCGCTGCATCAAAGTAGGATGACTTACAAAGCGAACATCGTTTACCTTCAGTTCGAATTTTTGATTGCACAGCTCGGATTTGACGGCAAATAGCGTGGACAGCACTTCATCGGTAAATCCTGTGAGATGACCTTTAGTTATGTTGGACGTGTGTTGGGGAGTTTTCTGGAGGATGTCGTCGGAGGTGTTTATGGCATAGGGATTGCGTTTTTTATGTTTGTTTACAACTCCACTGTCGCATTCGATTCGATAAGGATATCGAAAGAGCAGGCGATCGCCTTTGCTATCGGAGTTCACGATGATTACCGCCAGAGGATTGACCTCCATGATTTTTATTTTCGATTATTATTTCTTAACATAAACACAAATTATGTAAATAAAATAAAATTTTACAAATAACACATTTTGGTAACATTTTCGTGTTGATAAATTCGATGATAAGCGAAAGTGACTTGAAGAAAAGTCAAAATCTGACGTTTATTTGACAGTTTTATGAAGGAAACTCGGGAATGTTTTTTAGTCGTGTCCCACGAAAGAGCAGATGTGTGAACGCTCAGAGTGGGAATTTCGGTTCAACTTTATTTTAGATATGCCCGAATATTGACACGTTGATTGTTTTATTAGCTAGGTAGGTCTAAATTAATATAATTTATCACATTTTTCAGGTGAGGGAGCATTCACTTCTATTTTTATCAATAACTCTTCGATGCTTTTAGACTGTTTCTACTAATTTTTAGTTTCAGTTATTCCATACATCTTTTATTGGGGTTATAATTTGAAAATGATACATTTTTTGGATTAGAATTAACTAATAAATACTACTTAAATCATAAGTGAAGTTTATCGAGTCTTACTATTCCACTTTCCACATCTAATTTATGAGATAAAAATGGTTTATTAAGTTTAGCCAGCTTTTAAGTTGAGTAACCCTTTGGGAAATGTCCCTGAATATACAGGGTTATCCATTTTGCGGTTACAAAAGTAAACGTAAATAAAGTATTTATTATAAAGTTTGAACGTTGACATTATGTGGAAACCATGACCACCAAGCGAATTGTTGGAAGCATTGATTCTTTTGAGGCAATATTTGAACACTTTTTGACACATATTGGGCTGTCTCTCAGCCATAACTTGACGAATATTGTTTTTAAGTGCGCAAGAGTTAAAGGTTTATCTGCATAAATACGGTCGATAGTTGATATCGCCACAACGAAAAATAACGCGGCCCGAAGATGTCTCTTGCAGTAAAGCTATTTTCGTTTGAGTTGTGTGGCATGCGGAACCGTCTTGTTGAAAACATATTTTCTCCAAGTCGTATTCTTCAATAGCAAGCAAAAAACAGTCGGTTATCATATAACCATAACGCTCCAAAATGACGGTGACAATCGTTTGTTTTCGTTTTCGAAAAAGTAAGGTTCAATTCCATCTCTGCCGGACCAAAGAGGGCACCAAACAGTGACTTTTTGTGGATGTAATGGTGTCTCTTCAATTGCTTGAGGATTCTCAGATTCCCAAATACGTCACTTTTGTTTGTTATAATACCCACGAAGTGTGAAATGTGCTTCGTTGCTAAAGAAAATTTTGTTTGAAAAATCAGCGTCTACCGCCTATTGTTCAAGCCATTCGACGTATCTATGACTCTGAGCTGGACTTTATATTGATGTAGGTGTAGATCCAAATGCAAAATACGCCATAATGTGCCGTAAGACACTCTCTGAGTCTCCAAACGACGAGAAATCGACAATTCTTCGGCAACACTTTCACTTATAGCAGCGATATTTCCAGTGGTACGAGCAAAACGATGATGCACAGGCCTTACAATATGTGTAACCAATCCAATCTCTTAACATTTCTCCACAATTGATAGGGGCAGCAAAAATGGTCTAAGCGTCTAAGTCACAACATCACCGTCGAAGGATGTAACTTTGAGGTAATTAAGAGCTTTGTCTACATGGGCTCCGCGGCTCAACTTTCCATTACCGCAGCGAAAATTTCGACTCGCGGTTTTTTTTATTCGATAGATATGTGCAAATAAATAATAACCATAGCAATTTTAGAGCGAGGAAACATTTATTTCTATTTTTAATTAATTTTTAAAGTTCACTTTTTATATACAAAACACACAAAAATGGTTGATTTTGACATTTCTTTCCTGTTTGTTGTTCAGTGCTGCCATACTTGTTTTTTTTCTTGGTAATTTCTTTTATTTTAGTGCTCAAATGAAAAAGTACTTTGCATATACCCAAACTCGCACCCACCCCAAATCCTATAGTGACCCCAAGCAGGGGGGTTGCAGGGGGCAGCATGCCCCCCCGACATACCTAGCAATTAGTACGCCGTGATATCAATTAAAAAAAACTTGTTTTAGGCTCAAAAACATGCAATACAAATAAAGTAGGGTTAATATTTAAAACATGTTCAATTGAGACCCCTACCTAACTGTACAAAAAAAATCAGAAGGAAATTCGTGCTGCGGTAATGAAAAGTCGCCCCGGCTCCGCTATAAGTACAGAAAATAACGCTAGCGCAGAGATAAAATGAATAATTACTCATGCTAAGCACTGTTTTTTTAGGCTAAGACATCAGTTGAGTAGCAAAGCCCTCTTTCGAGCAACAAAAGTGTCACTATATAGGACGATCAACGTTGAAAACCAAAAGTTTGGTCAAGTTGCTTTTTCTATTGCACATGTTTAAAAAAGTTATTGGATCATCAGTTTCTGCGTGTGAAAGGGGCGAACTATGAACAAGGCCATATAGAAAAACTGAGATTTGTCATTTTTGACATTTCATCCGTGCGGTCTCCCAAAGCAGTAATAAATTGGTATTTGGTTTCGTTTCTACTTCTGAATTTTGCGAGAATTTTGGTCTCGGCATCTGTTCTGATTTTACCATTAAATTAATTGAAGACGTCTTAAAACACAACTAAAATGGAAAAGGGTAGTGCTGCTTTGCTCAAGAAATTACAAGCCGAATTGGAATCCTACCAAACGAGCCAAAAAAGTAAGCTTAATCAATCCACGCCTTGCTATAGACCTGATGAAATGACGAATGTTTTTTTTCCTTTTTTACTCATCAGCCTTCATGAAATTAGCCAAACAACGAACAATTCTCGAAGGTCAACTGAATGAAAACAAATGGGTACTCGATGAACTTAATTTACTTGGACCCGACAACAAGGTGTACAAACTGTACGGCCCGGTTCTTGTGAAACAAGATCTCGAAGAATCCCGTCAAAATGTTGGCAAACGTATTGAATATATTTCCAAGGAACTCAAATCATCGAACAAAACCCTCGAGACCATGGAAAAGGACATCGGAAAACACCGTGAGAATGTGCAAAAACTCCAGCAACAATACCAGGTCGCTGTTGCAATGAAATAAATTCTCAATTTAAATGTTCTGTCTGATGGCGCATTATTTTACCCAAGTGCTTATTTCGTCTCCCTACTTTTTCACGATATCACACATCATAATTTATTGTTAAGAAAGGTTGAATGTTGATAACAAAAAGAAACACTCAA
Organism: Eupeodes corollae; assembly: GCF_945859685.1. NCBI lineage: Eukaryota > Metazoa > Arthropoda > Insecta > Diptera > Syrphidae > Eupeodes > Eupeodes corollae. The sequence goes on from NC_079147.1 coordinate 293,742,137, forward strand.
TAAACGTTCTTAAAAACAAAAAAGAAATCACCTGCCTTGTTTATTTCCATGGAAACTAACTATCATTTAGATTTCTTTCAAAACTCAATCATATATCGGTAGTATTTTAGTTTTCCTTCCACAATGTCGGACGTTGTATTTCCCGAAGAATTGGTTTATTTTATTGAAAGCATTCGTCCTTATCAGCTGCACGAAGTGGGCAGTAGTAAATGGATAGACAGCCATGAAATGATAATAAAACTTAGCCAACAAGCTATTCTAGAACTCGCGACCCATCGCGAAGAATCCGTGAAGGAGTATCTGGTCATGCATGACAAGCTAAAAACATTGATTCATGAAGCTTATTGCGTTCTCTTGTGGAAGACAAAAGTTCTTCCTCATCTCTTGGACATTGATCCGAATCCAGAAGCAACTTTTCTAATCTACACGGTCTTTTTTCATGAGGGCTCAGTGATTTCACTTCTGGAGATAGCTTTGTTCCATGAAAATGGTTGTGAATCATTGAAGGAAGCATCTGTGGATTTGGTTGATTACTGCGCCCAGGCTATTGCTCAAATTATTGGATTAGTTAAGTGAGTTTTAATAAGCTTAAAACTGTGTGAATATTCAAAATCCTTCTTAATAGCATGGGTTATCATGAAAAAGAATCTGATGTCGATGTAGACGAATCCGTTCTCACAGAAATGGACCGTCAAAAGAGGGATATGATATTCAAAATTGGTTTCAGATGCATATCAATTTTGAACTATCTAGCAGATAATTTTGAAGTCCTACCGTGTAGTGCTAAACGCCGCATGGTAACCACACACGACATTCCTTGGTTACTTGCCGATTTACTTATTTTTTGTCCTTGGTATCGAAAAACTTCAAAAGGAATACAAAAATTTATCGGTAAGTTTCAAAAATAACAAATACAAAAAATGTAATAAAGTTTTTCAGAGGAAAAATGGACAACGGTAATTGGAGAGGACTTGAGAAAAGTTGTGAAACATGAAGCTCAGACTTGGTTTTGCTTGAGACAAATCTTATTTAGTCCTTCTTTGATGGAGTTATATGAAATGAATGAACCCAGGCAAAAGAGATTAGGGCAAGTAAGTATTGAAGTTGATTAAGCTTAACCTCTGAATAATATTCGAAAGCCTAACCCAAGGGTAATATTATGAGCTTAGTTTAATTGCACTCGTCGTAACCCAACATTCGTGTTCTACCAAAACGGATGAGACACTTTCCGTGAATGAATTTGGACCTTATAACAGGACCTTTGGAAAAGACTCGTACTACGAATACTTAAAAGAACTAGATTTTGAATTAGGAACATATTTTTATTTAATTAAGCACCAATTTTATTTTTTTACATTTATAGTACGACTTTTCCCTCACGGGGGCCTGTGAAAACGCATTTTAAGATATTGAAGATTTCTTCAAATTGGGAAAAGCTTTGCTCCCCAACATACCACATTTTATTTGACCCTATAAGTTCCCTTTAGTTGGACCTATGTGAAAAAGAACCCAACATTGCATTGATAAAGTTGAGTAGCTCGTAAATACGTTTATTTTTAGTGCCAAGGACTCCTCCATGACACCCTACTGGACCAGCTACCACCACTCATCGAATTGAAACATTTCCTATGCACACTTTCAATGGGAGGCGATACACAGTTCTCAAAGAAAAAGTCCAATTTAATCTTAGAAGAACTGCCCGAGATAAAGGAAAACCTCATCAAAGAAGCCAAGTTGAATGGTGGTTACCTTGCAATAGCCCAAAATCAATCGGAGACTTTTTTGACTAACTCAAAAGAAAAGATCTGTTCGCTGGCTGCACGATTGAATTCCGCTTACAACACTGACCTATTGGCTGACATGGAAGCCAAAGAAAGCCCACTTGCGGTTGAAAAGAAGGATCAGACGAATTGCGGTGTATGCAAAAAGGTTGCTGAGAAGAAGTGCTCGAAATGCAAAACCATATATTACTGCTCAAGGTAAGATGGAGATGATTCTTTTTAATCCCTGATTACACACACTGATTTATACATTCTTTGCAGACAATGCCAATTGGACGACTGGCCAAATCACAAGAAGCAATGCATCACTTTAGAAACAACATCAAAATAAACCAAAGGACACATGAAGATGTCACAGCAAAGAGCTCACAGAAAACACTTTAAATATCACAAATTCTCACATAATTGTTTTAGTTTTCTAAGTTCTTTTTATTTAAAAAAATGCTTAACCTCAAGTAGAATGTCGTCTTTGATTGAATCGAAAACTCATGTAAACAGCAGCAGTTTAACTGTTTTGCCTGAGGTGCTCTTTGACAACATCGAGGGCGGGTGTTTCCTCACCGAAATCCTTGATGACGACGACAGAGCAGCCACAAACCTTACGTGGTTTGCCTTCTTTGTCGATTTTGCAAAGTCCAGACCATTCGCCGAGTTTCTTGTGTGAATCGACGCGGATCAATGGAATTTGATGTTCATGACAGAGGGCTGTGATGAGTTTCTTGTAAAGGGGCTCTTCGAAAGATTCAGCCAAGATAGCAAGGACAGCCTGACGTCTGTAAAAGAAAATTCACATTATTACAACAGTTTCACACGAGAAATGCACTGATTTTAGACTTACTTGTCAAGAGATTTGCAGGCTTGGTGGATTCCATGAACCAAACCGTCGGCAATCAAGGATTTCTTCAAAACCTCTTGCAAGGCAGTGTTGATATCCATGGCACCTCCAATAACTGGGGCAGCTGAGGGAACATCTCTGCAAGAATACAAAAACAGTTCACAAGAGTTAGTTGGATTTATATTTAAGACAAACAATCACGTCTTTGAAACAAAAAATATCGCACCGAAGTGGGTTATGTTTACTTCGACAATTTTCAACACTATATTTATTAAACTTACACATCAACGTCGGCCATTTTTAGCTATTTATGTCGTCTTATAACTGAAAAAGAAACGATTTGGAAAATTAAAACTAAGGATGCATTTGAAAATTTAGAATTATTTTTTAAGGTTTAAGAAAATTCATTCTACCCGTACCTTTTTGACAACCGGAAAGAAAGAGAAGAGGCGGCTCGGCCATTAAAGGTGCTGCCAAAAGAAATTTCAGAAAATACAAATCATTCGTTAAAATGAGTGCGTTCAGAATGAAAATGGAAATGTCCAGTGATTTTAAGGTGGATGCTCACTTTGCACCGACAATAATTCACACACATATGGCAATCAGAATTTGATTGCTCTTTACGCTGCTTATATATAGATATTTTTTGTTTAATTTTTATTTTTCACTAGTTTGCTTTGCTTGTATCTCCATATTCTTCTTGAGTTGTACGACTCAATTACATAATTCATATACTTGCTTGTAAGCATTTGCAACTCAAAGAATGATTTTTTTTTTTTAAGTTATACGCTTCTAGCTTATTTTTCTATATTTTTTAGTATTTTCACTTTAAAAGACACAGACAAAAGTCGATTGAAATCTTATATAGAAACTAATTTGTGCTACAAACAATTAAGCTCATCTGTTATTTATTCCAGGTCCATCTCTCTGGACTGTTTAATGTTCTCTCTTGAAGGAATTGTATTTAAAAGTCATATTTTATTAGCTTGGTTTTTATTTGTACACCAATTTTGTGAAATATGATTAATGTAATGCTTTTGGTCGACTGGATATCAAAAACTTGAATACAGAAGATAACGAAATGTTTATAATATTTCACAAAATTATTGAAGAATAAAAAAAGAAATTTCAGACTAAATCTTCCTCGGTCATTTTCCGGGGTCGAGAAGAGTACAAAAATCAAGTTTCAAAGTTTCTTCATATTTTCGCCGAGCCTACAGACAGACTAGTAGTTTTGAGGAATAGATGACATCAAAGCAAAAATGGCTACTAGCAATTTATATTTGGTAGGTTCATCGAAAATATGGAAATACTTTTTGAACTTGTCTTTTCTATTTTGTTTAATTTGTCAAACCTTAACTGATAATAGTTGTCCTAAGATTCTTTAAAAATATATGGCGTTTTATAATTAATTACTATTTTTTCCACCAAATCTACAAACGAAGGAGTATAGCTAATTAGGAAACAAAAATGTAAGCTGGATTTTGTATGGGAATATGATTCGACTAACTTTCCATAATGAGTATGCCAATATTTTTTCATCTTATGCAAAATATTATTGTTAACATTTTTTTTCACAAACAAATAGAATCCTTTTGTTGACAAATGAAAATAAAACTTCATTTATTAATTCCATACTTTTTAGTTTTTAAATGACAATTTGGCTTATTGCAAAATAAAAAACCAAAATAAATGTGAAGTTATCAGTGTTCATCGTAACTCAGCTACTTCTTTACTCAAATATGTGGAAACAGTTGCAACTTTGTGGTATCTGGTAGGACTCTCATGCCAGAGGTCTTGGTTTCAATCCTTGCCTATACCATCTAACGTTTTTTTCACGGGTACTGACTCTTGCAAGGAATCCTCCAAGAGTAATTTTTGTCATGAAAAGTGTTTTTTTTTTTCAAATAAGCCGTTCGGATTAGGCTTAAATCTGTAGATCCCCTCACTGACAACATCACTCACACACAATCGAATGGTTGAAAGTTGTAAATCACTAGGCCCTTGTACTCAACGGACTGTTGCGCCACCCAATTTATTTATTTTGATTTGCAACTTTGAGGCAGATAATGTAACACCTGGAAGTGGCAGAGAATATTTTCTATAAATAAAAATATATCATATACACATATAAATTAATTTTACCGCAAACCTTAACGAAAATGTAAGGAAATAAATAAAAAAACCTACCAAAAGGCTAAAATAAACTGTAACAGACAAATTAATAATAGTGAAATAACGAAAGGCAGGGTCTTATTCCATTGACTAACTTTAAAATGTTATGAATAAAACAAAATTCCTACTAAGTGACGTTTACTTAGTTAAACCACCAAAGAAGGTATGTTAGCGAAGGAATAAGATCCAAATATGTCAAATTCTGAAATACAAAAAATATGTGAATCTTGCTTATCTAATTTTGGTTTTAATATATGTTTGATTTGGTCATCAACCAACAAGAAAATAAAAATACACCAAACCAGGCATGATTCAACGCAAGTGTTAAGCGCAGGAGAATTTCAGGAAGAAATTTAGGTTTTCCAAGGAAAATGTGAAGAAACTTATTGCAGTTGTTGAAGATGACCTAAATGGAAATATTCTTGACGGTTTGCAAGTTATGACTTCCATCAGATACTGGGGTCGTGATGAGGTACGATAAATAACTTTGCATAATCAAAATCTTAAATTACTAAAATCAAAAAGCAATGCACGGCTTTAATCGAAAGCAAGGCAGTTCATAAAAATGCTCTAATCATTTTCGATTGGCTGAACCCTCATTCGAATGAAAATAAATTATCCATTTAAGCAAATAAAAACTAATCAAAAAACAGACACAGTATAAAAATGATAATAATTTGGACAGAAACATATAAATAAGAGAATTCCTATATGTGTTTATAAATTATCTTATGTGCTTAGAAAACCCAATTCTCCTGAACAATGTGTAAATTTCAAGTTACCAAACCAAAGTTACCAAAAAATATTGAAAAATATTTCGGACAACCAAAACCCATTGATTTAAAAGAAAAAAGGTGGCTATAATGGGAGTTAAAAAGTGCTTTGAATTCTTTCAGTCTTATTTAATAGAATTCGCTAAACAGATGAATAGTTATACAGTGAATAAGGGTTTATGTAGGCTCTATGTAACGTTGCGAAAATTCCTATTCATAAAAAATTCTGCTATAAATTTTAGTTATACAATGCTTATATCAAAAAAAGTATTAAAATAGTTGTCATAACAACTAAAAAATAACAAAATAATTCCAATTATTTTTATGATATTGTCTTTCGAAAATCTATATATTTTTTTTAAATTCTTTGTTTCTTCGGCTCACGAGCTAAACTGGAGAGGCATTATTGTTTTTATTTTAATTTCAAAAAGAGAGGAGAGAAATCAAAATGACATTTGCGAAATAATAATAACAATAATTTTCTTATGTAGGCTCTATTCAAAAGCGTTTAGCTTATTATGGGACTATGCAACCTTGTATAAGTTTTATAAATAGCATTTTTGCGTTTTTGCGTTTAAAGGCATATATTATAACTTTATGTAGGCTCTATACAGCGTTTTTAAATAAGACTGTTTATGTATTATAAAAACGCATTTAAATTCAGAATAGTATCTTACTAAGAAGAAAAATATTGCAATTTGTTGCATGAACTTTATAATAAAAAAAAATTAATTAAAATTCTTGATAAAGGTGTAAAAAAACGCAAACAAAAGTCAAAGAAGAAATGTAAAGCTTTTTTAACTGTGGAAACGATGTGGCAGCTCTGATGTAGATGAAGATGCTATAATAAATCTTTATCCGATTTCTTATATTCTGCATTTTTAATCTTCTCTCTTTATCCAGACAGTGTGATTTTAGTATTTTGCATCCTGTTTGTCTGCAGACTTTAAAGTGTAAATACATGTAAATCTACCTTAAGTCATTCACATCTATTGATCCAATTGAATTATTGTTTCAAAAACTATTATTTTCCCACACACAATTCAATTAACCAAAAATATGGACAATGTATGTACTTAAGGCTCCACTACATCCAATGCAGAACAAACCGACACAAGGGTAAAAATAAAAAAAAACATAATTTACTTAACACACACCCTAAATTTTTAGCCGAACAATTCATTTCCGCCTTCTATAACTCATCGATCGTTAAATTTCTAGTAGAAACCGAAGTGTCATGTGTCATCTTGTAGTTTTGCACAGCTGTCATCCCGCCTTACGTAGATTATAAGACGGCATGCTCCACGGAGAACGAGAAGAGATGCGATAAATTGTTTTATTTTGTTAAAAATATAATTTTCCACTCTGAAAACTTCTTTCTTAATATTCGTATTTTGTAAAACTGCAAACGCAAACAACGTACTTTTAGGAACAACTAAACAATTTACAAATCATTCGTGTTTCCAAAATAAAAAAGGTGCATTCTAAAGAATTTACATAATGGAATATTTAAGGTAACAAAAAAAAAAAAGAATATTGTCTAAAATGTTTTTTGTCATTAGCTTATTTAATAAAAACTGTGAAGTTCATGAGATAACAGATAGTTCATCAAATATATAACAACAAACAATAGCTGTCTCAGAACAAAACTAATTATTATCTGTATAGATTGTTAGCGTTTCGAACGCTATGAGCTATGACTTTTGCCCCTTGTTATCATGAGTCGTAAAAATCCGATTGTCGGGAAAGTTATTTAAAAATCTTCATACAATTCATATGCTAATTCAAAGACTATTGACGTTCGAGGAAAACTTAAATCTAAGACTTAAAATAACAATAAACTAGCTTAAGTTTTAGGAAGCTACCCATCAAAGACATCACAGACTTTCTGTCTAAGGCATTGCTTGATTACCTCATTTAAAAGTAGTATGAGTTTTTCTCTTTTTGGTTGATTTATTGTGTTTTGTGTTCCGCCAAAGCGTGGGCCTGGGCACATTCATTTGTCATCGTTTGCATATTAAGCTATTTACGTACGTACTAAACTTCAAGTGCCTTTTGTGTTTTACGTGGATGCAATCTAATGAGCGGTTTGAAATTACTTTCGTTTGCTTTTTATGAAACTGAATTCCTTTGCATAGTTTTAATTTGTTTCTTAATGAGTTTTATAAATGAATCCCTCGGAATAAAAGCAATCTAATTATTTTATTTTGTCCTTAAATTGCTTTTCAGAGAAAGTTTGCTTTTGGGCTGCGGTAATCCCCTGCTAGACATATCGGCAGTTACTGATGAAAAGTTCTTACAAAAATACGATCTCAAGCCGGACAATGCCATTTTGGCCGAAGAAAAACACAAACCCTTGTATGAGGAGCTGGTGGAACGATTCAATGCTGAATACATTGCTGGTGGCTCCGTTCAAAACTCCCTACGAGTAGCCCAATGGATTCTGCAAAAGCCTAACGTTGCGGTTTTCTTCGGTTGTGTGGGAGATGATAAATTCTCAAAAATCCTAGAAACAAAAGCACGTTCGGACGGAGTGAATGTGCAATATCAATATACCCAAGAAGCGCAAACCGGAACGTGTGCCGTTCTTATCACCGGGACACATCGCTCCTTGTGTGCAAATCTTGCGGCGGCCAATCTATTTACCAAGGATCACTTGTCATTGCCCGATAACAAGAAACTAATCGAAAATGCCGAGTATTACTATATTTCTGGGTTCTTCTTGACAGTCAGCCCACCGAGCATCATGGAAGTGGCACATCACGCCCATAAGCACAATCGAATGTTTATGATGAACTTGAGTGCTCCATTTTTGTCGGAGTTCTACAAGGAACCCATGATGGCTGCTCTTCCTTTTGTTGATATTCTCTTTGGAAACGAAGCTGTAAGTTCTTTGCAAAGTGAAGAAATGTCTGGGAACATTTTAATTAAGTTTATTATTTTTTTTCATTTTTAGGAAGCAGAATGCTTTGCTCAACAACAAAGTTGGGATGAAAGAGATATGAAAGAGATTGGCAAGAAAATGGTCAATCTACCCAAGGAGAATCCAAACCGTCCACGTATAGTCATCATTACTCAAGGTAAAAATCCAGTGCTTCTCATCCAAGAGAACAGCATCGAAGAGTTCCCCGTGGAGAAGCTGAAACGCGAAGAAGTCGTGGACACTAATGGGGCTGGTGATGCTTTCGTCGGTGGATTCCTGTCGCAATACGTACAAAAGAAACCCCTGGGCGTGTGTATTCGTTGTGGTAATTGGGCTGCAAGGCAAATTATTCAACGGAGTGGTTGCACGTTTGAAGGAAACCCTGATTTTAAGGAATAGACGTTAACTAAATAAGTAAATAGGAATTTCTATTAATTGTTGTTAAGTTTTATAGTCGCAGATAAATCCAATTAAAACCAAGTCTCTTGAATTAAAATTTAAAAAAACACCACGTAAATAGTTAACCTCTTATTGTTTCATACAAAAACAAAGCAAAACGATGTGCAAAATATGCACATAATTTTGTTAATGAATCTATAGAAAACAAAAATCTTAAAGTTTTATAAATAGTTCAGCCTTGTAATATTTTTTTTCTTTTGAAAAATCATGTATCCAAAATTGTATGTTTAAAATCTCACCACTTGGAATCATATTTAAATCGTTTTGAAATGTATTCAAATAAAAAATGATGTAACATAGTCTTAAAAAAAAAACATTGAAAAACTAAAACTTTTAAAAATTAACACAAAAAAAATGGGTTTGGAAATATTTAATTGTTTTTTATTTTTTAAGAATTTTTAATTTATATTTTATTATGATGAAATGTAACAAATCAGCTGAAATTACTGGCGTTAAGTGTAGTTGGGCGACGGTGAAATGATTTATCAGGAGTGCAAAACATTTAAAAAGCCTCCCCGTGGTGAACATGAGGCAGCAAACGAGAGGAGGGAAAGGTTTTTCCACCAAGGCACCTCTTCTTCATTGGTGGCTTCTACAGTTCCAGTAAGGTTGAACAACTTAGTGAACACCTTATAGGGCTTCTACGACTTATTCGGAGCCCAGGCCTATAAGGAGCGGTTTTAGCCGGCTCTCTGTCCTTGGAGTTATACTAAGGATCTGGCCCTCCAGTTTGGGGGTTGTGCCGTCGGGGTGACTTCCTGGCCACTTAAAAACCTCATAGTTGCGAAGCACCAAGAAGCCTCGGATACGGACGGATTTACTGTTGACAACCTACGCAAACGAATTAAAGACAACGCACTTCGGATATGCACGTGGAATGTTAGGTCCCTTTACAGACCAAGGGCGGCCGAAGAACTAGCGAGGGCCCTAGACTGCTATAAAGCAGACATCACCGCCATCCAGAAGATGCGATGGGATGGGCCGGGCAAAAAGAGAATGAAAAACTGCGAATTTACTATGGTGACTGCTACCACGAAAACAAACAGCGCTTATTTGGATTTGTCCTTAGAGCCAGACTTAGAGAAGAAGTCTTGAGCTATAGGTGCATCAATGAGCGCCTCATGACCATACGCATCAAGGCTAAATTCGGCAACATTAGCCTGATATGCGCGCACGCCCCCACAGAAGAGAAAGAAGACAACACCAAAGATATGTTCTTCGAGCTCTTAGACAACCCATATGAGCAGTGTCCTAAAAAAATAAATAAATTGGGTGGCGCAACAGTCCGTTGAGAACTAGGGCCTAGTGACTTACAACTCTCAACCATTCCTGTGTGCGAGTAATGTTGTCAAGAATGGAGGGGACCTACAGTTTATATGCCGAATCCGAACGGCTAATTTGAGAAAGCACTTTTTCATGACAAGAGTTACTCTTGGAGAATTTGTCAATTCCTCGCAAGAGGCAGTACCCGTGAAAAGACTTTAGATGGCACAGGCAGGGATCAAACCCAAGACCTCTGGCATGACAGTCCAACGCACAAACCATCGTGCCACGGAGCAGTGTCCTAGCTTCGATATTAAAGTTGTCCTGGGCGATTTTAATGCCAGGTTAGGGAAGGAAAACATCTTTGGTGGAATAATCGGAAAAAACAGCCTGCACCACAACACTTCCGACAACGGATTTAGACCCATAGATTTTGCTGCTGGGCGAAACATCATGGTAGCCAGTACGCGTTGCTGGGAGAAGGTACAATGTCGAACGGCTACAATCGCCAGAGATCGCCAAATCTTTTTTCGACCGAGTTACAAGTAACCTCTCTCCAAGTTCTCTGCCGCCAACACAATGTATCGAAAACCAGTAGCAACATTCACCTCTGATGTGCTGGGTTTCAAGAAACCACCAACAAGGAACCCCTGGTTTAATGAGGAATGTCGACAGGCAAATGCAGCCGAACAACAGGCACGCAAAGCGGCGCTGCATAAAAGTTGCTCATGAGCTCAATGAGCAGAAGAGGCGAGAGGAATACCGACTTTTCGGAAGGAAAAAGAGAGGGCACGAGAAGCGTGTGGTTGAAGATGTTGAAAGGTTCAAAAGCAGGAATGAAGTTCGAAAGTCTTATGAACAGGTGAAACGAAATTCACAGGTACATAAACATAGAGCCGAAGGCTGCAAAGACAAAAGTGAAAACATCATAGTGGAATCGCAGTCAATGCTGAGGAGATGGAAGGATCACTTCTGCAGACTGTATAACGGTGACGACGAACCGAATTCCACTGTCAGGCAGGATGATCCATTCAACACAGACGACGAAAGCCAACAATCCCGTTCTCCCGACGAAGTGAAGATTGCCATAGCTAACCTGAAGTCTAATAAAGCCGCTGGAGCGTATGGCTTGAATACCGAGCTCTTTAAAGCAGCTGGAGATAAGTTGGTTAGGAGCAAGAACCAACTTATCTGTAGGATATGGTCGGAAGAAAGCATGCCCGATGAATGGAACCTCAGTATTGTTTGCCCGATCCTGAAAAAAGGAGACCCTCTAAACTTATCCTTATCAGTGAGGTTTTAGACCAGGAAAGTCCACATTCGATCAAATATTCTCATTACGGCAGATCCTGGAAAAAATCCAAGAACACCAAATCGACACTACCATCTTTTCATCGATTTCAAAGCCGCATATGACAGCATCTACAGGGACGAGCTGTATAGAGCCATGTCTAATTTTGGAATCCCTGCCAAAAATTGACGCTGCTCCAAAAAGGTTGGATACAGCTTAACAGAACCTTTCGATGTCAAAAAAGGTTTTAGACAAGGTGCTGCGCTACCATGCGATTTTTTAACATCGTACTTGAAACAATAGTGCAGAGCTCACACGTCAACACTAGAGGCACTATCTTTTAAAAATCTGTCTAATTACTAGCATATGCTGATGACATTGACATAATCGGAAGAACTCAGCGTGATGTCAATTGGGCTTTTTGAGTATTGAGGCAGAGGCGGCAAAAATGGGTTTAACGGTTAATGAAAGCAAAACAAAGTACCTGCTGTCGTCAAGAAATGACATACAACACCGACGTCTTGGTCAAAACGTCACCATCGACAGACGTAACTTTGAGGTAGTCAAGGACTTTGTCTACCTAGGCTCCGCAGTAAACGCAGAAAACAATATCAGCGCTGAGATCAAACCTAGAATAACTCTTGCTAACCGCTGTTTCTTTGGGCTAAGAAAGCAATTGAGTGGTAAAGTCCTCTTTCGAGGGACCAAAGTGTTGCTATATAAGACCCTTATCATCCCCGTCCTGCTATACGGTGCAGAAGCATGGACTTTGACAAAAGCGGATGAAAGTAGTTTGGGTTGTTTCGAGAGAAAAGTCCTTTGTGTGATTTTATTCCCGAATGCATCGAAGGGGAATGGAGGAGAAGATGGAACGAAGAGCTGTACAGCGACGTAGACTTAGCCAGAAGGGTAAAGGTCCAACGACTAAGATGGCTGGGTCACGTAGAGCGCATGGAAACCAAAATAATATTATGTTATAATAACAAAATAAGGTCTTTGATTTTCATCTCGGCAAGTTAAGTTCATCAAGATCTTTAATGAATGACCTTCCGAAGTTAAACATTCTAGACCAGTGGCAGGGGAGGACATTTACAGAGAAAATGAATTACAGTTTCACTTTTATGTTTGTCTCCGCAGCTACGCCAGTGAGTATTAATAGGACCCAGCTTTGTTGCATGCTCTCCTATTGGCCAATGTCTGTTACTTATTGCAGTGACCCTGGCTATATTATGGGTCTACATTAAAGCTCGATAGGTAGCCCATAGCCGTTAAGCCCAAAACGATTGACCACTTGGAGGAAAACATTCACCATGTTATTGCAAATATATGTCCAGAAATTTTGGAAAATACACTATCCTGATTTATCCTGATTAGACTACATTTGAGTCAGCAGTATCGGTCACATACCAGCAATCATAATATTCAATTTATAATATCAGAAGATTATCTTGTTCTTCGAATAAAGTAAATTTCATGTCAATTTAAAAAAGAAAATAATTTTTGTATTCCTATTCAAAGTTCTGTTGCTCTTTTAGAAACCCTTTTTAGTTTGCAAATGTTACCAGAAGGTATGTACTCGTCATAATTCGGGGGCTGTATTTGTTATAAGCGTTTTAGGCAGCTCTTGGCACCATTGAAGTCTCATATAAGAACATAGTTTTTTTTTAAATACATCAAAATTTACATATTTACATTAATATTCAAAAATATTCATGAAAAACAGTTTTTTGGATGATGACACTCTGTATAGTCAAACATGTAATAAAAATTCATTGCAGACCACCTCAAACCTCAAAGTATTGGTTATTATAGCTTTGATTTCTTGAAACGTTTGGTTTTCATATATTTTTGTTTCATTGCTTTGTCTATGTTTTTCTTCTTTCGATTTTTTTTTTTGAAACAAAGTTGTTCTTATTGAAAAGTGGCATCACTGTTCTTAACAATCCAAACAATGTGGACTCTGTTTTATCAGTGAACCTGCACAAAACGTCAATCTGATTGTTTTCAATTTGTTTTTGTTCTTCCATTCATATACACCTGATAATATCCTGATTTTCTTTTTCAAATTGCAAAAGCAATTTAACCCCCTCAAAATTTTATTTCCAAACAAGTAAAATTTCCATAGAATGATTGAATTTTTCGTGGGCCTTTCGAATGTTTACATCCTAAGTACGGCGACAGTGTTTTTGGCGGTTATAGTTGCTCTCTATTGTGCAAATCTTACAAACTATGAGGTTCTTTCTTTTTGTTTATTTATCATATCAAAAAAATACAACAAAATTATATTAAACAACATTTTAGGACAAAAATACATCAAGTACAAATGCTGATGGTTTACAAGAATCTGAAGTTATGAATGACCACACCAAAGATGATGGAGCGGAATCGGATTCAGAAGTTGAATTGGCCGAAGGTCTTGTTAGTAAATTGAAATCGGTGAGATTAAAAGAACTTGAAAGTTCTCTCACCGAAGATCAACTGGAAGAAGAGAAGAGGTTTGTTTGCTAAAACCATACAAATCTCCTTTTTCTAATTATTTTAAATTTTAGGGTTGAACGAGAACAACTTTCTGCAATATTCGAACTTCTTAAGAAACAAGAAGCCGAACTTAATATGAAAGAAATTGACGAATCGGAATTATCAGCCCAAATGGGTTTATATCGTTAACTCATATCAACAATTGAGACAATAAAAATAAATATTATTTACTTTAGATATTATATGTAGGTATTTATAGATCAGGATCATGTTTTAAATTATTGAAGGTTTCATACTTTACCTTTAACCTGCTTAAACTTAAACAAAAAATAAAAACTTAGCTAGTCTGTGGTGTGTATAATATATATTATAAAAAGTATTTATTTCTTCTATCTATTAAATGTTGCCAAAAACTTTAAAGTTGAAATTTGCATTTACCTATGTAATTATATTAGATCAATGTTTTAGCACCAGTTGATGGTAGAGAGAATTATTTTTGAATCTAGTCAATGAAAATTATCAGGAAAATATATATGTATCTGATTAGTTTTGATGAAAGTCTTATTAAAGAAAATTCAAAATAAAAATGTCTTCGTTTTTTTTATGATTTAAAAAACAAAAATAATTCTTAAGATGGATTGGTTTCGCTTCCCGTCAGAACTTTAGTGCTTCGTCCTTTTTTTACAGTAAATTTTGTTTTTATTTACTTAATTGGAAACTACGGGTATTGTGGTTACCTCCATGGTAGTTTAAAATTATATAATATAAAAAATCAAGTGCATTAATTACACCAGTTAAAAGTTGATTAATAAAGAGAATATCATTCCTAATCCTCCTTTGCGATAGAGGCTGCATTTGAAAGCTTTATCCGTTGGTCATAAGTTGGGAAATTATAAGGATCTTAAGGCGAAACGTATGAAGTTGTGTTGAATAGATTATATCCTATTCTTGTGGATCTCGCAATAAGGAGTCTCCATACCTAAGATGCGTACTCAAAATGGGGGCAGATCAAAGTAATATGTAGAGCGAGAGTAACATAGGGATTCTGAAATTCTTAAGACCATCCTAACATAAATTGTGCTTTATTAACTATTGAATCAATGTGGTCCGTGAAATCGAGATTAAAATTAAAAAGAACTATTAGAACGTTTTTTAGAGAAAGTCATTGTCAGACATTTAATTGGATTAAGGCTTAAGCTATTCTTTTTGCACAAAATAAAAAAAAACTGTTAACATCCTCTTGGAGTTGTAATCCATCGTTTATAGATTTTATGATCTTATGAATTTTAAAGATTTTCATATCATCTGCATAGATTAAAATGTTACTGTATCGTACACAAAGGGAGATAAAAAGTAGAGGTCCTAAATGACTACCCTTGGGAAGATAGGATTCATACTTATTTATTTATTTACTTCATCTATCGAGTGAACTCTTACAGATTGCTTTAAATAACATACTAATTAATTTAGTAAGTCTTTGTACTCATCATCGAAATCCAACTCGTACGAAACCGTACCTCTATGATATCAATAACTTTTGACATTTGTTACACAGGGATCATTCATTTTTTTCCCTGGTCTAATCGAGCTATATTTCATTAATTCCTTAGTTCCAAAGTTTTTGAAAAAATCAAAATTTGGAGCCTCAGTTTTATATAATGGTCTGTTGACTTTTGCCTCCTTTGTCAACCTAACGTAATCATTGGGGATGTAAATTTCTTTATTTTGTATCTTATTTTCAATTGTACTGTGCACACTATCGCATTCCATTTGAATATGCCCTTTTGTAAGGTACTTCTGAATAATCTCAACGTCATATTTTTGAGATATGAACAAAATTGCATTGTTCATGATGCTGTTACGGTTCTGTTTCGTGCAACCATCCCCAACTTCAAAAAATTTGTTTCTAAATAATGCAAAAGAAAAATACGAATGTTGATGCCTGGCCATCTGAAACGGTTTCATCAAACCAGTAACATGTAGCAATTTTTTCAGTTGAATTATAGACTGTAAATTTAAGACAGCACAAATTGGTTCGGTAATATAATGCACTCGCATTTATGAACGGACATACTTTAACAGCCTGTACATCTATTGCTAGAACATGGTACAAATTATTTTGTATATCCGTTTTATCCTTAACTTTTTCTGCTCTGGAACGATCTTTTTCTTTGATATGCTTTTGAAATTCTTCTTCAAGGACCTAACCACTTTTATGTTTGAAACAAAAGTCACACCAGTCTTTTTTTGACCTATAAAGACCGATATTTATTTCTTTAATCATATTTCTCATTGTTGTGTGAGAAATGACTACGACACTATGAACTTCCATTACCGTTTGGAAATTTTGCTGTAGGTACAATTAAGTAGTCTCCTTTCTGCAGTAGTGGGAAGGCAACTTACTTAAATTTTGTAAAAAGTCTTTCATGAAATTAAGTTCTGCACTTTTAGGACATTGAGTTTTGTTTGAAGATTTATGTTTGTCTTTGATTCCCAACTGGCTCTTTTTTAAACCAATTTAAAATTGACCATTCTTTTATTCCAGTTGTAGCAATATACATTTTCTTGCAGACCAGAATGTTGTCTCCTTTTGAATTTCTTAAAAAATATTTTAACGTAGTTTGCCTGCGGTTAATTCCATCCACATTATTTATCAAAACCGTTGCGCAGACAAAAGCTGCCCAGTTAAGATTGTTCCAAATACGATCATAAATTACCTTTCTTTCCTCATTTTACAACTTGTGGCATTAGTTCCTGGGATCCTTGTGTACAACCTTGCACTTGCGTCGTTCTCCCATTACACGGGCTTCTTTTTTTGCAGTTTAAAATCTATTTTTTTTGGTATTTTGGTTTTGAGAACCCCAAATAGGACTTTCCCTGCATCGTCAGCTCTTTATTTATTTTTCTTTTATTTGAACTTTATTTATTTATTTGACTTCGTTATAGGAACCGGGTCATTTATATCTTAAATAAGTAGGTTTTATCTTAATTTAAGTATTTCGGATGGCAATGACTATAAAACATTTCTCACCTTCTGTACCTTCCGCTTTTGAAATAATATCTTCATCATCATTTACCTCGAGGCTTGAAATTTCTCTTAACATATCGATTGATCCATGGTCTACATAAGAAAATGTTAAACTCTGATTTTGATTCTCATTTGCTTTATTTTCGTTAGGGAAAGCATTAAATTTTGATTATGATCGTCATCAGAAAAGTGAGTTCTGATGTCAATCTGATTTCGATCACCACTGGACAAATTCTCGTTTGCCATCGCATCATCTTAAGTTATACAAAAATAATTCTTTTAGCTGTATTTTATACAAATATAAAAATTCTTAATGAATGGGTCCTTACCATTGAGCACATGATTTAACAATTCTTGCTCAATATCATTATCAATCCTTGAACTTGATTTCGAATCATGAGTCTTTTTCAAGACTAAATTAAGCATTACCAGTGTTCGAGAAGTAATTTTTAATTAAGGCAGAACCTCGTAAGTATATTTTTTTTTAAATTAGCCAAAGCAGAACCTCCTATTTATTCGTTGAATTAAAGTCTCTAATAAACAATAAATAACATAAAGATACTATATATTATCAATTTAAACTTTTTTATGAAAAACAAAACCTATGAATGCACTTATACACAGAAAAACTTTACCCAGACGTGAAAACAAATCTATTAACTTACGTAGTAGGAGACTTACGTGGTACTGCTTAATTTTTTATTTTCAGAACAACATTGTTGATCTGAAAATACCAAAAGATGGCTCTGAATCTCCTGTTTTTTTGCATAAATTATATTTTTTTCCTGATTTTTTTTGCATCAATAGTATTTTTTTCGAATTTTTCGACTTACGAGGTTATGAAGTTTAACCGTCGATATGATGAAATGGGCCATGAGAAGGTCGTGAATGTTGTTGTTGCTTATAACGAGGGAGGTTCAAAATAATCTTCAAAAAGATTTGATCTCTTTATATGAAGATCAATAAATACTTTGACAATATCAGGGTCTTGGTCTTTTCCTCTTTAGTAGAGCAATGGCAATGTTGGCGGGAAGCAGTTCATATTGGAAACAAGATTGCTGTTGATAGATAGCGGACTTTTTGCTGTCTAGTTTTTTAAAGATTGTAGGGATAATAATAATGTGTTTTATTAAAAAATAATGTATTGACCAATGAAAATATACTTACATATGTGTATTGGAAAAATTAGGTTTTCCTTCGGCTTTTTTGGTCACTTTGATCGTTGCAATGAAACAAGGTTCTTCTAATTAGAAGTTTTTTTTACACTGTTTTAAAATTTAATTGTTAAATTGTAAGTTTTTTCTTATTCTTGTTGTCCACAATATTGTACTATATGTGTTTAATATTTCATGTGTAATAAAGTTCCCCTGAGAAAGGCAGCAACCCCTGCCGAAACGTTGGGAAAAGCTAATGTAACAACCTTGTTTCATTGCAACGATCAAAGTGACCAAAAAAGCCGAAGGAAAACCTAATTTTTCCAATACACGTTTGTGTTTTATGTTCCACAGATTTTCCTTTTAACACTTTTACTTTTATTGATACCGACGTTTGTTTCAATAAAGCTTATTTGTTGGACTGCGCTTTCCAACACGTCTATTCAAGAGAGAAAATAGAGGCTTATATCATAAGCCTGAAAGCTTCTAAATATCTTCTTCACATTACTTACCGTTTTCTTGCCATCCTTCTAGGACTAGCCCTAGCAAGCTAGCATCACTAAAAAAATGCTTCATCTCGTCGCAAAACTAATTTCATTCCTTCCTAACTTTTCCTATCTCGTATAGCAACCTTCTCTTTTTGCTTCTATTCCGGTTGATGTAAATGTCGGTAAGTTGGAAATCACTACTCCGTGAAAACAATAAATAAAATTGTGGTATGATTCCCCTTGGCTTGTCACTTCTGAGGATCACAGCTCGCCGTTCTCTAAATTATCAAAGCCTTAACTCATTGTTAACGATATTAGTTAGTGCAAAAGAATAACCAAAGGTCAGTTTGGATGGATGTAATTTGTTGATCATTTGAACATGTTTTATGGTTAACATGGAAATGTTCTCCCTTTGAATTGGCACAGTTTTCACATATGATTTCCCCATTCCTTCCCACAAATATCAAAATAACTCATTTCGTAATGAATATTTTTTATTTAAAAAATTGGAAAATAAAACGTTCTACTTTTTGGGTCTGCCTGCACTTTTCTTTCCACCACCAGATTGTTTGTCTTTATTAGTTTTACTCGCAATCAATGGATGAGCTTCTGTAATATAGAAAATAATATTGTTTTGTTTTATTTTGAAAAATATAATCCTCCAAAAACTCACCATCCACTGGCGCATCGGGTAAACTTATATCAAAGGTAATCAATTTCCGTTTCTTGACTGGGCCATCATCGTCAACATCCATGGCTTCACTTTCTAATGAAATATTCGGATCACAACTCTCCTGAGCCGCCCAGCCGTCTTCGGGATCTTCAACTTCCGGTGCCATTGGAAGAAATTGCAAAATATTTTCATCGTCGAATTCTTCATCAGAACTACAAAATGCAGCAACCGGTTCGATTTTGCAAACATCAACCTCGGTTTCTTCGTCTTGTTTTGCCTCGGCACTCAGATCAACTGATTTGTCCTCGTCTGTGATATCAAACTCAGATTCTCGTTCTTCGTACTCAACATTTTCGTCGAGTTCTTTGAAGTCTGGAGCGAAGGCTGACCAATTTTCCACTTGATTCTGTGCCCAGATTGATACCAAACCCGAACTGATACTGGCGATGATTGGTCGCACTGGATGCCAGACAACATCTAGCAGAAGTTCACCTTTGGTGCCGTGGAGAATTTTCACCAGATTACCAATGGATTTCTCCCAAATGTACAGAGCATGCTGTCGTGCACTTCCGGCGCAGATATATTCCCCATCTCCCGAGAAACAACACTTCTTCCAGGTTGTTCTGTTGAAAATGTGTTTGTTATGAGGAATTCTCAACAAAGTTAAAACTTACTTGTTAACTAGATCTTGAAGTTTTTGAATTGGTTCGGGTTCTCCATCTCTTCCCTGATTGATTATCTCTCTGGAATCATAAACTCTTATCACACGATCGGAGGTGTTGATAAGAAAGGCACTACAACGAATAAATTAATAAAGGCTCAAATAAGAATCTAAGTCGTTTGAACCTACTCTCCCCGTCTGGCGAATTCAATACTCTTCACGGCAGTAGCACTCGAAGTTCCTACTATGATTCGGAAACTGGCCACAATGTCTAGAGTGTCAACATCTAGAACTATGATCTTTCCCTTGGCATTTCCAGTGTAAATGTATTTTCCTCGTCGATCAAAGGAAGCAACAATGTTTAGGTCACCCTGGGAACAATAAAACTCCAAGATAAAAAGACTGTTAGATTGTTTTGCTTAACTTACATCTTGATCCACCGGCAGACACATATGGGTATCATTTATTTTGACCAAAACAGCAGCATATCGCATGGGACAGACTAGAAAACGGTTATCATTTCTGGGATCGAATTGTACTTTGAGAATTGGTGAAGGAAATCTGTACTTTTGTTCACATTCGCCTGTTAGGACATCCCAGATACAAACATTGTTGTCCGTAGATGCCGACAAAAGCTGTAATTTTAAGAGTAATGGCATAGATCACAAAGAGATTAAACCTACCTTTTGCCCGCTTCTAGTCCAACTCAAACTGCACACCGGATGAACATGAGCCGATATAATCTTCGCTATACCTCGAGTAAGAAAGTCCCAAATAACAATCCGGCCATCATTGCAACCCACCGCCAAGAGAGTCCCGTATTTATTGAAACAACAAGTTACAGCCAGGGATATACAATCCAATGAACCATCGAATTCCTCGGGATAGTTTTGGCCAAACGATTCTTGAAGTGGTTAAATTTTAGTCATGATATTTTTCTTTTGTTTACTTTCACTTACCCAATAGTTCAAGATTCATGCTTGCATAATAAATTTAATTATTAAAAACAAAATATGTTATTTTGTCCAGAAAATACAAAGCGTAGTCAAGGATGCTAGGAAGAAGTGTCAAAAATTATAAACAAAGTTAATAACTTGAAGTTGGTTCCGTTTAAGAAGTTTATGTTATCGATTGTACATGAAACAGATTCTACAAGTGATGCTACTTTGAACTTTATTTTGGTACTGTTAACTACCTTATAAATTTCCGTAGAAATTCAATATGTTCTCAATTTTAAATAAGATTTTTAAACCTTTTTCGCAGTTTCATATAAAAAAAGAGGGATATAACAAATTTAAAAATTAAAATTGTCAAACAAAATTTCCTTTTTTTTCCTTAAAACTCAAATAAAATGCATGTAGATATTTTTTCTCTTGGAAAAGAAGGTCATTTTAGAGTAATATGATAGTTTTATCTATAGACGATGTTCAAAATTTCATCATTCTATTTCTCTGGCAGACATTTAAGAATTTAAAAATGTCAGCCTCCATTTCCAAAGTTTACAGCTGTCTTTTTTTGTTCTTTATTTTTGAAAAAAATTAGAGTTTTATTTTTTAGTGCCCGTAGCATGATAGTTAGTGCGTTGGAATGTCATGCAAGGGGTCTTGGGTTTAATAATTGCCTGTTCCACCTAACTTTTTTCATCGGTACTGGAATGCGAGGAAATGACAAATCCTCCAAGAGTAATTCTTGTCCTGAAAAAGTGCTTTCTCAAATTACTCTTTTGGATTCGGAATATAAACTGTAGGTCCCTACCATCTCTGACAACATTACACGCCCACAGAAATGATTGAGAGTTGTGAGTCACTTGACCTTGGTTCTTTATAGACTATTACGTCAACTAATTTATTTATTTAGAGGTTTATTTTAAGCCAAAAATAAATTCATGTTTCCAGCCATTTTATTTTAAAAATTTAAATTTATTTCGTTAAATCCATTTTAAGAACTAAGATGATAAATTATTATTTTCACTGAAGAGCTAAATGCCAAATGACAAATTTTATCTATCCAACTGTCAGTTTTGCTGTCCATGATCAACTAATATCGAAAATATTAAAGGCAATCAATGAAAGTTTTTGACAGGTCCGTTAAAATGATAATTGAACATTTCTGTCATTTAAAATAAATTTTCTGATTAAAATATGCAGGAAATTTGTTTTTTAACAGAAATTTGTCATTTTAATTGCATGAAATTGAAACAAAAATATAATTGTTGCGATCTATTTCATTTTTGAAAATAGAATGAAAAATAAATATCTGCCCGCAAATGATACAAATGCATTTTCAGCAAGAATAAATAATTGAGTGATTTTAAATCCATCACTTTATATTTTTTTGTATTTTTTATCAAAAGGGAACAGTAAAGTTTCTATTGAAAAATATTTCAATGAAAGCTATAAAGGGCTACCAAACCAAAAGACTCCAATGCGAAAACTATGGAAGGTTATTGTTATACTTTTTTTAATTTTACACTACAAAATATCAAAAAAATCAAACAAACTAATTAAAAATACAGCATTTCTTCTTATTACAAAATTAATTTCGAAAAAATTGTTACTACAAATAAAATAAAACATGTTTTTGGTTTTGAATGAATTCATCACTTATCGATATCATTTTCGATAACGTCTAACAATTTTTTCACTCCTCATTGTTGGTAAACCTGTTTCGAGATCTGACAGCAGCAAAAAACGCACTGTAATCTCCACAAAAGACGAAACGCCGACTTGCATTTAATAATTTTCTATGTTGAAATAAATATATTTTTAACAATAAAAGGTGAATTTTCTTTCGATAAATCAAATCATAAATATATTTTTTTCACTTTTCTCCAAACAGAGTTTATTAAATTTCACGGTAAATTCTTAAAAACAAGATTGAAAAAATACTTCTCATTAGTCAGTCACAAATTTGCCACAAAGAAGACAAAAAGAATATAAAATGACGGGTGAAACAGCGAAAGCCGAACAGCCAAAGCCCTCTACACCTGCTGCTGGTGGCGCTGCAGAGGAGAAGAAAGACACTGACGAAAAGGAACAACAAGAGCTATCCGATGAGGATCAACAACTCCAGGAGGAGTTGGAAATGTTGGTCACCCGTTTGGAGGAACCCGACAAGTCCTTGTATCTGCCCGCTCTCGAGGTTATGGGTAAGTTGATCCGTGCCTCTACAACTAGTATGACTTCGGTACCCAAACCACTTAAATTCATGCGTCCCCATTATGAGACCATGAAAAACATCTACAAAGAGATGCCCGAGCAGAAATCCCGCATGGTTTGCGCCGATATCATCTCCGTTCTCGCCATGACCATGGGTAGTGGCAAGGACTGTCTGGCCTACCGATTCCTGTGCGATCCCGAGCAGAAGATTGGCGAATGGGGTCATGAGTATGTGCGTCATCTGTCCGGCGAAATCGCTGCCCACTATCTGGAAACCACTGGTGAGTTCCAGACTCAGCTGATTGAGCTGGTCAAGCAGATTGTTCCCTACAACATGGAACACAATGCCGAAGCAGATGCTTGTGATCTGTTGATCGAAATCGAGCACCTGCACTTGTTGTTGGACTACGTCGATGAGGGAGCTTACCCAAGGGTCTGCTTGTACCTGCAGAGCTGTTATCCCTATGTTCCGGAGCCAGATAACTTGGTAATCCTTCAGACCGCCTTGAACTTGTCGAGAAAGTTTAACCAGTACACGCAGGCGATGCGTTTAGCTTTGATGTTGAACGACATGGACATCATTGCAGAGATTTTCAAGGAACAGAAAGACACTTCTGTGCAAAAGCAACTTGCCTTCATGTTGGCTCGTCAGCAGGTGTGCTTGGAGTTAGACGAATCAATTCCGGAGTACGACGATTTGATGGAAATTATGTCGAATGCCAATTTGAACAAGAACTTCTTGAATCTGGCTCGTGAGCTGGACATCATGGAGCCAAAAACACCAGAGGATATTTACAAATCGCACTTGGACAATGCAAGGACTCGTTTCCCATCGATCCAAGTGGACTCGGCTAAGCAGAACTTGGCTGCAAGTTTCGTCAATGGATTCGTGAATGCAGGATTCGGAGTGGACAAACTCTTGAGCGAGGATGGCAACAAATGGCTGTACAAGAACAAGGAGCACGGAATGTTGAGTGCCACTGCTTCGCTGGGTCTCATTCTGCTTTGGGATGTCGATGGCGGTTTGGCCATGATCGACAAATACCTGTATTCCACCGATGACTACATCAAGTCTGGAGCTTTGTTGGCTTGTGGTATCGTTAATTGTGGTATTCGCAACGAAGTGGATCCCGCCCATGCTTTGCTCTCTGATTACATTGAGAACAACAACACATCCATGCGGATTGGTGCAATTTTGGGGTTGGGTATTGCTTACGCTGGATCGAACCGATCCATTGTCATCGATACACTGAAGACAGTATTCAACTCTGATCGCAAGAACGCTGCTAACATCGAAGTTCTTGGCATCACAGCTTTGAGCATGGGTTTGATCAGTGTGGGCTCCTGCAATGCTGAAGTCACTGAGATCCTCTTGCAGACTATCATGGGTCTGAGCAAGACCGATCTCCGAGACACCTACACCAGATTCTTGATGTTGGGCTTGGGACTGCTTTATTTGGGAAGACAAAAGGCCACCGAAGCTGTCATGAGCACTTTGGAAGTTCTCGATGAACCCTACAAATCCATGGCTACCACAATGGTAGACATTTGCGCATACGCCGGAACTGGAAATGTCCTCAAAATCCAACAATTGCTCCACATCTGCTCGGATCATTACGAGACTTCGAGTTCAGATAGCAGTGATGACAAGCAGAAGAAGAACAAGGAGAAGGACAAGGCCGAAAAAGAAAAGGAGCGAGAGAAGGACTTGTCAGGCACACAATCGATTGCCGTTCTTGGAATAGCCCTGATTGCCATGGGCGAGGATATTGGAGCTGAAATGGCGTTCAGGTCGTTCGGAAATCTCCTCCGTTACTGTGAGCCGTGCATCCGCCGTGCAGTTCCATTGGCATTGGGTTTGATCTCCGCCTCCAATCCCAAGTTGAACATCCTGGATACTTTGAGCAAATTCTCCCACGATAGCGACGCCGAAGTAGCTCACAACGCAATCTTTGCAATGGGTCTTTCCGGAGCTGGAACCAACAATGCACGTCTCGCGTCTATGTTGCGTCAACTTGCCCAATACCACCAGAAGGACCCCAGCAATCTATTTATGGTCCGCATTGCACAGAGTTTGACTCATCTGGGCAAGGGCACCCTCACACTGAGCCCCTACCACAGTGACCGTCAGCTTATGAATCCAATGGCAGTAGCTGGTCTAATGGCTACATTGGTTTCATTCTTGGACGTTAAGAATCTAATCTTAGGACGTTCGCATTACCTGCTGTATGCCCTGGTGCCAGCAATGCAAGCCCGCATGCTCATCACATTCGATGAAGAACTGAATCAATTGCAAGTGCCTGTCCGAGTGGGTATGGCTATTGATGTTGTTGGCCAAGCAGGTAAACCCAAAACTATCACCGGATTCCAGACTCACACCACACCCGTCCTCTTGGCCATGGGTGAGCGAGCTGAATTGGCAACTGATGAGTACATAACCCTGACACCAGTGATGGAAGGATTTGTTATTTTGAAAAAGAATCCAAATTATGTGAAGTAATTTCATCCAAAAGAGGTGGGTCTAAAACTGCAAATAAATATTTAATGTCTTATGTACTAATTATTTCCGTTTTATTTCATTAGCTATAACTGTTTTTTCATTTCAATATCTTAAATAAAATGAACCGTATGATAACAATAAAATAGATCGAAGTTTTTTGATGAAATAATCAATATATTTTTTGTTGTTGTTCTTAAAATATATTTTTAGATTTAGGATTTGGGAATGCAAACGAAACCACCCGAATTTCTTGATTATTTCTTTTGAACCGATTTTATTGCTACGTAGGTATATATTTTATGTTCCCTATGAAGTGGTCCAAAATAGTGTCAGCTAGCTAGGAACTAGCTTACAAATTTCTATTAAAAAAGGAGAGAAAAATAGCTATCAATCAAAAATCCGTTATAAGGGTAACGACTTATTAAAATTTTTAAAGATAACAATGTTCTACATTTATTGATTAAGACTTTTGGATTTCTATTCTTTTTTTGCGCGCACACTTAAGGGGATATAACTACCCTTATTATGTAAAGACACAGTGTGAGCACTAGGAAAGGGAGGGGGGTTGAGAGGAGGTCGGTGCACATTGGTTTTGAATTCCCGAATATTGCAATGGCTGGGAAAGGCAGAGTGTGGTAAGGAATTCTACATTCGCGAAGTACGGCTAAAGAACGAATCTCTGACTTGATGGTACGACCGAAGTTGGCCTCGAGGGTATACTGATGAGCATTCCTAGAAGCGCGAGTATTACCGTTGAACTGTTTAAGGGGAGGAATGCAGCTGGCTATTTCTTTAGAGCATGAGACGGTAAACCGCTTGAGACAGGAAACTTTACGTCAATGTTCGGTCGACGTAAATGATCCTATGATGGTATTATCACCAATCAATCTAAATGCTCTACGTTCAATACAGTTCCACGAGATGTGGTTGGTGGTACACATATCGAGACGTCCAGTCTCCTCGATGCAAGTGCCATCCAGGGATAATGACAAGGGGGGTATATCTCGCTTTAACGATAGAAGACAGAATTGCGTTTTCAAAGCATTAAATTCACGCGTTTTTTTTATTCCCTATTGTATTAATGAATTTATTATATTTTGTCCTTTCAGTTCCACATTCGAAGGTGAGGGATGAGATTTTGAAAACGAATATGAAAAGCTAAGAGTACTATCGTCAGCGAAACAATGTATTGGATTAGAAGTTGCAGACAAGAGATCATTAATAAAAATGAGAAAGAGTGTTGGAGATAAAACAGAGCCCTGGGGCACACCTCCATAACTATGTAAAGATTGCTTCCACTGTTCGTTGAGATGAACCATGAGATCACCAGTTGACCTATTGCTACGAAAGCCGTATTGTCGGTCATTAAGAAGCTTTCAATGTTCGAGATATTTCTTGAGCTGATAATTAATCAGCGTTTCCATGACCTTGGAAAGAAGAGACATAAGTGCAATCGGTCGGTAATTAGAGGGTGAGGCTGGACAAATGCGGTTTTCCTTCCGCTCGGAACGAGACCTGAGATGTAGGACAGATGAAAAAGCTTACGCAGTGGTTTTGCCAGCGTTGAAAAACACCTCTTCAGAACAATAGCGCGGATACCATCCGGACCAGCAGATTTATGAATGTTGAAATCTTTAAGAACTCTTGCCACAGTATGAGTGCGAAAAAAGATTGGTCCCATAGAATCACTAACTCACTCAAGTACAGGCGTAGTCATAACAGTCACTGACAATGTTGAATTAGCTTGTTTGAACCTAATCCGGCTTTCCTCACTTAGTTTGGCTTTGAAACAACGGAAACTTACCCTCCTTAGCCCAATAACCTCTTTACAGCTCGAATCAAACAATGATTTTTCCTTAGGTCTGATGCTATTAACACTGTTCGGGATAAAAGTTCACATTCCCAAGAGAATCAGACTTGTAATCATATCAGCTCTGGCATCGACGTCACTATCGACATCGAGGAAGAATAGTGACCAATTAAATTTCCTAAAGTAATTTATTGAGACCGTCCCAGTTGGCTTTCTCGTATTGCAAAACGGTTCTCCTAGAAGCTCTTTCTTTAATTAGAGAGTTTTGACACGAGAAATTTGCTGGCAAAATGGTCAGATGCTCCTAGATGACATAGAACATTAACAGTGTACTACCATGTCCGATATTCGAGTGGGTTCGTTGACCAGCTGAGTAAGGTGGTTCAACTCAGCAAAGATTTCAGCACACACTCCTTCGGGTGTTGACTGGTCCGAATACTGAAGAATTGTGTAAATTGAAATCACCCGTGACAACGATTTTAGTGCGAGGATAGGACGAAAAAATTCTTTGAATTCAGACAGACAAAGCATTAAATTCATGAGAAGTTAATACTCTGTCTAAATTTGGGCTTCCATAAAGGAAGCAATAGTGAATGATTTGCTTATTAATGGAAAATTTAAACAACATGAAATTAAAGAAAGAATTGGTGCAAAGACCATATTGAGGTAAAGCTGATAAGCAACATCTTTCCTAATGTATATGGCGATGGCATGGTGGGAAAAGAATAAAGGCACTAAGCTATACCCATGAATAAAAAAGTTTTTTTTTGTAAAACTGTTGTAGTACCCGTGGCATGATGGTTAGTGCGTTGGACTGTCATGCATGGGGTCTTGGGTTCAATCCCTGGCTGTGCCAGATTAATTTAAAAAAATTAATTTCGCGGGTACTGCCTCTTGCGAGGAATTGACAAATCCTTCAAGAGTAATTCTTGTCATGAAAAAGAGCTTTCTCAAACTAGCCGTTCGGATTCGGCCTAAAATTGTAGGTCCCTTCCATTCCTGACAACAGTACTCGCACACAGGAATGGTTGAGAGTTGTAAGTCACTAGGCCCTGGTTCACAACGGACTGTTGCGCCACCCCATTTGATTTGATTTTTGTAAAACTGTTTTTAAACCTCAAATAGGTTCGAGAAACTACTAGGTTGTTCTCGATGCTTAACAAAGCTAGTTCTCCTCGTAATCACTAGATGTTTCCCCTTCGAGGTTCTTGTATGCGCTGAATGTTCTCGAAGTTAGTTCTCCTCTTAATCACTAGATGTTTCTCGATGCTTAACGAAGCGAGTTCTCCTCTTAATCGCTAGATGTTGCCCCTTATTTTATTTTACTATAACACGATATTAAAAGAGATAAAGAGTGTGCACATATTACATTGCCCCCTCGTTAGGATTGATCGCCCCGAAAAAATCCATCGTTCTCATCACCAATGTAGCGATGTACAACTTTAGGTTTTCCTCTGACTCCCTTTTGTATCCGGTACACGACATCATTGATTTTTTAATGTCTTTATATGGACCTTCCCAACCCCGTTGAAGTTTCGGTTATAACCCTTTTTGTCGATGGGGATTGTAAAGCCATACCCGATCTCCAGCTTGGAACTCTGTTGTTGTCGCTCGTAAATCGTATCGTGTCTTCATTCGGTCACTGAACATCTTTATTTTCAACCTGGTATTGTCGTGGATCTGAAAGGGTCCACGAGCGGGAAACAAAATCAAATGGGGTGGCGCAACAGTCCGTTGTGAACCAGGGCCTAGTGACTTACAACTCTCAACCATTCCTGTTTGCGAGTACTGTTGTCAGGAATGGAAGGGACCTACAATTTAAGGCCGAATCGGAACGGCTAGTTTGAGAAAGCACTTTTTCATGACAAGAATTACTCTTGAAGGATTTGTCAATTCCTCGCAAGAGGCAGTAACCGCGAAAATTATTTTTTTTTTAAATTAAGGTAGCACAGGCAGGGATTGAACCCTAGACCCCTTGCATGACAGTCCAACGCAATAACCATCATGAGCGGGAAACAAGCGCGTTACCTAATATCTTCGACAAAGCGTTACCAAAATTCATTATGGTTTTTTTTTTTCCAACGACATCTCTTTCAAAAAGATATTGAGGGAGATTAAACCTGGACCAAATGCCTCCAATGAAATCAGCCACCTCATCGGTAGGAGAAAGCCACTGGCGGAAGTCCTGGTGAACAACAACATCGAACTAACATCAATAAATGACCAAGTGAACACTTTTGTCAACCACTTTGAACAGAGTTTCATACCAAGACCGTCAACAGACCAAGCCTTCCTGAACGAAGTGGAAACCTCCATCCAGTTGACTCAACAGCCAAACATTGTAGTTCAATTTGACGACAGCTGCAAAGCCGATGAACCTTTTAATATCCATAGATTCTGTAATCCTGAAGAAAAAATCACGATTTTATCTCTAACTTTTTTTTTGGTTGGTCATTATAACAATTCAAATATTTAAATCCACGACAAGAATTGATTCGCTAGCGGTATATTAACTAATTTTAAGTCGATATAATATTTGAAAGTTCGAACGATTAAACTAGCAAACATTCGCCATTCGTAGTTGAGTGAAACATTACAAGTCGAAAGTGTTTAGACGTTTGAAGCGAACCTAATTATTTCTTTCTTCTTTAATCGAAATTATCGGATTCATTAGATTTGACGTTAGATTCGATATTCATAATGAGTGCCGAAATGTCAGAGATTTGAATGCATTTAGCAACGGAAATAGTGTTCTCAAGTTCGAAATTTCGAACATTCTAGTATGAAAAGATAAATGAAATTCAGATCTCAATTTCCGATCTCCGAATAGCAAAGCTCATCTTTTCCGAATTCGAAAGATTTAACTTAAGAATCGAAATACACAGTTGGGCTTTAACATTTTAAAGAATCTTCCAACAGTATACCCCTAAGTCCGATCTATATTTAGTTGTTTTTGCTTAGAATCTCGTTTTAAGCTATTAATTCTCTCAGAGCAGAGGGCTTCATGATGATTATTGTGATCATGATCTTCGAGACGACCGACCGACGACGACGACATCAAAATCGATGTCTACGTCCACGACTGGTTAGTGGTTGGTTAGTATAGTTTGCTGTGCTTCGTGCATCACATCACACGCAAGTAGACCCCAACTCAAGTCATTCCGGTATCATCGTCATCGTCAGTTGTTTGCCTCTGCAGTAGCTTAGAGCGTTTTGAGTATTCAAAACGTCCAAAATAATCACATTCTCTCTGATACTGATTCAGTATTCAGACTTCAGAGTCTCAGTGTTAGATATTATATTCTTGTTTTTGGTTTTAGTTTTAGTGCGCCTCTCTCCCTCCGTGTTAAGTGTTAGAAATTCTCCAATAAAATTTTTTATTGATGTTTAATTTTAATTATTTATAAACCTAAACTAGAATCTGCAAGTTCATTTAATTGTTCATAGATTCGTGGAAAGCAGAATTGTACATACTCGTAGTTTTTATTTTTTGCAAACATTTGTGATTGTGAATATTAATTTGTTTAGCGACCTCAAGATTTTGTTTCTAATTAAAAGTGTAACAAATCCATGAAATTATAATTCGATTATCTATCGTCCGTGTTTCTGAATTGAATAATAATAAATTCTGAGTGATTTCGTAATCTGATAAAAAACCCAGAGTTGGAAATACATAAAATGTGGTGGAAGCAGGGTAAGAGATAAAAAATATGAATAGCTTAAGTTTTATTTTAATTAATTAATGGTCGTCTCGTCGTTTTTGTGTTTTCTAAAGGGGATTTTTGTGTTTTAACCAACTAGGCAAAACTACCTGTGTTTATTTTTAACATTATGACCTTTGCAGTTATTTTAAACAAAATTTAAGGTTTGGGAATATAGAAGTGCGAAAAATGGTCATGGAAATCAGGCGGGACTTTGAAGATTAACAGAGGCTGCGACTGCGGCTGTGGTGGTGGCGGTTTTGCGTTCAGAAAAACGAGTATTTTTGCCAGTGACTTATGACGTGCTCACCTTGACGCCTCGGCTGGGATTTTTTCCTTTTGTAAATAAATGTATATAGAAATACTTGTTATGATTACTTTGTGAGTAACAAGATTATGTTAAAGCTGAAGTAGCACAACTTTAAGAAGAATGTTAACTGTTGCAAAATGTTTCCTTAATTTCCTGGAATAACTTTACCTATACTACATTAGTGTAAATTAAACACACAACTTATGTCTGGTTATGAGTTTACTCATGGAGTCAAAAAAAATGTTAATTGTCTGAGGAATGGGATGTGCGTGTCAGAATAAAATTTAGAAAGTATTTTTTCGTTTCGAGTCCTTTCAACAAAATAATTACCGATAACGATAGTATGTTAACGTGTATTTGATATTTGTTTACATATTCATTTTGTATGTCAAATACCTAATTATTAAATCTGTTAAGTGATATATAAAGTATGTGATAGAAGAACTAGGAAGGTTGAAAACTTTTGTTTATTTATGTAGGTATAAAATATTTATTATAAAATACAAAACAAACAAAAGCTTTCTAGAATTACACAAATCGGCAAAGGTGAAATAACAAAGACGCAGTTTCTGTAAAGCTTAGGATCTACTTCGGTAGAAATTGTTGGGAAGATTATTTCTGTCACCATCATTCGTAGCAAAAGAATTTCCTAGACTTTTATATTAAATATCATGCAAACCCTCTTTTCCAAATGTTGGTGATTGTTATATAAAGCTGCATGCTTTTTCGCCAAAAGAAGAACATGTATTTATTTTAATTGTTTTAAATATTGATCTTTGATCTTAGAAATTTTCCGAAACTTTTTGGGGTTTTCAACTGTAATATGTCTGATTTATATTTGCATTTAAATAACGAGAGATTAATTTCATTTTGACTTCTTAGTTCCTTATTGAACAGCTTGTTGTGAAACGTCAAAATCAGTGTACACTATTTTTTAGCCGAAATTTGTACACTTCCTCGGAGGGAAAATTTCAACTAATTTGTGTAGGTGTATTTAGTTAATCAGAATGGGTTGACTACGTAGCCGACGGCTTAGTGAATGTCCACATTTTTTCTCACTAAATGACGAGCAGCTTGATGTTAAACTGTGAACCCCACAAGTTTGGGGTAAAGAAGTTTCTTTTGCTAAAATAGGATTATAGCATTAAATTAGATACAACAAATCCTGAATTCCAGCAATAATTGAATTTTAAGTTTTGAATTTAAATTTTGGTATTTCAATTTGTATGCACCTTTTATTTATTTATTTAATAGAAGAACGTATTTAAAATGGAAATATTGCTAAACTTGGTCTATTTTTTGTTTGTCTAGTTAAAGGAAACGTGCATAATTATATTTACTGCATACAAATTTCACTAAGGTATAATAAGCACAGATAAGGATTAATAGACTCATATAAATTTCAAAGGGCTCAACAAATCCTTCAAAATGTTGATAATTCAAGCTAAAACTAAAACCAATGATGCCCAATACATTGAACCACTATCGAGAAAATATTGTTAGCTTAGATTTGTCTACAGGACATTTAAATGTAAAGCTCAGTGTTTTAATGTTAGACTAAAAAAATGTGCCCCTAAATTTTAATTTTCGAGCTCTATATTCGTTAAGACGATAGAATTATGAAGTAATACCGTTTACATATAACATTTGATCACCTTTTAACATAATGCACTGTAGAGTGAGAATAGTTATTTATAGAAAAAAATTGTAAGCTAAAAGATTTAGGAAATTTTGACCTCTACAACTTTCGTTATAAAAATTTCCGATTTTAGCCAAATGTGCAGTAAATAAAAACAATGAACAAATTATAAAAAAAAATTTTTTTTCTATCTAATATATAAATTCTCCTGTCACAGTGTTAGATGCCATACTCCTCCGAAACGGCTTAATCAATTTCAATGAAATTTTGCATATATACATTCGGTAGATCTAAGAATAGGTTTTTATCTATTTTTTACATTTCTGAGTGCTTTTGTTTAATTGCATCAAAATCATGCAACGATCTTACCATATTATTCAGTGACGCCATGTGGAGGATTGATTTCTATTGAGGATCTTTGCATTATCATTGCCATCTTACCACTCAGTCATTTCGGTATTCATTCACCAAATCGAACTGCATCTGATTTATTAGACACTACAATACAATACTATTATCGATTATATACGATTGCCGTTTGCAATGCTCCACTAATGAATGAAGAACAAAGGAGGCTGAGGTGCTCATTTATCATTTAAACTGCACTAAATATTAAAAATAACCCAGACGCGGTACAAAAAAAACAATCACCATGGCCACAGTACTGAAACAGTGTAAAATTATCATATGGGAACATTCGCTTGAGCCGTTGAACAAGACATTGAAAGATATAAAAACAACGTTAGACTATTTGATGTGATTTCAGACAAACACTTCCCGAAATTTTAGCAGACAATGTGGATGTCAACGTATTAAATCTCAAGATACAATATTTGTTAAGAGGAGACTTGGTAACATACAAATCTATTGAAACAGTTTGTGATGCTACCGAATCTGTGAATTATCCAACTGAGTTTTTGAACTCATTGGATTTACCAGACATGCCACCGCATAATTTTCAACTGAAGGTTGGATTTCCGGTAATTTTGTTTCGCAATTTGAACCTACCACGGTTGTGCAACGGCACTAATTTTTTTCAAAATAACTTTAAAATTAATCAACGTTTTCACTTTTTTGAGAATTCGAAAATTTCAGAGAATTTAGATACACAATATTTTGTTAAGTTAAATGTAAATGGCTATCATTGGTTTTTATTTTAATGACCAACGGTTAACGGTGAAAGCTACAGTCAGCTGTAAAACGAGATTTTGTGCCCAGAATATCCTGATTTACCCATGTGTGCCTTTATTTATAGGGCTATCGTGGGACTTGGAACTGCCAAAAACTACAATTCAACAATATTCCGCCAGCAAAAGTGTGCTTCTATTCTCTTTTCTTCGGCGCAAGATTCCTTTTGTATCTTAATTAGAATTGAGTTATGATTCTTAAATTCCCATAGAAAGTCATTATAATCGGTCTGATTTGTCGAATTGGAAATGTTTACATTTTTCAACGATTTTAAGACCTGCTTTGTACGCCCGTACGTTAAAAGCTTTTTTCGTCGTTCATATCTTAAGAACCAGAAGAGATATCGACTTCAAATAAATGTTGTTATACAAATAATAATGCAGAAAGAACTCTCGAAAAAATACTCAAATACCAAACTAGTAAATTTAAAAAAAAAAATCAATTCACGGTTTTTTATAAATCAAAAAACTGAAATTAAAAAAAATAATTGCCACCTCGAATATTTTACGAACAAAAATGATTTTATCTCCAAATGATTTCCAAATGATTTCATGGAATGAAGAATAACGTTTTTGACCGTGTTTTTTTGGAATTCTATAGATAGTGTAGTGAAAATTCCCAAGAAAACGCATCGGAAGTAGCCAAATTTTTGTATTTAAAAATTGGTACAACTGAAAGAAAATCTGTCAGAATAATAATAAAAAAACACAAATACAAGAAAGTTTTGTGAAAATCAAAAGCTAAAATTAACTTCAGCAAAAATTAAATAACTAAAACTAATAAAATGCACAATTTTCAAGAAGAAATGTTAAAAAAACATCTGGAAATTTAGATTCTATAAAAAAAAAGTTCATTTAACAATTGCTTCAAGGAGGAGTTTTTTTGTAGACTACTACAAGTTTGAAGCTCGCTTCAATTATATATATACCTGAATCGAGAAGAAATAAGCTTGATTCGACTCGATTCCAGTGGGGGATCGGAGCCGGGACAAAATTTCTCAAAAAAACCCCGTGTGGAGGAGTTGGTGTTACAGATAATGCATTTTTCTATTTATTTGCATGTTAAGCCTAGTACATACTTGTGAACCATCTCGTGAACCCATACAAATTTCAGTTTTTGGTTCACCCGTGAACTTGCTCGTGAAGCTGAGTGGAGAACAAAGTGGAGAGTTTTCGTTCACGGGCAATTCATGTGCAAAATGTACGGGAACTGTTGGTGAAGCTTTGACATTTGGTTTGTTCATGTTCACAACGTGTACTCACAAGTGTGTACCAGTGAGCAATGTCAAAAGTTCACTTTCTCAACTGGCGAACGTTCACTTCACGAGGAAGTATGTACTAGGCTTTAGTGTACAAAAAATATAGTTTTGCTTTAATCAAATTAAAATAAAATGCACGAATTGTCAAAAAAAACGCACGATCTTTGTATATGAAAACCATAGTACTCTCATGAGCAGAAACTTTTAGGTCGACCAGATGCCGAGTCGTTGGCGTGGCGTTAGTATCGAAAGTGGAGAAATTCAGCGGGAGCGAGAGAAAAATATTATGTCCGTTCCCATAAGCAGCCAGCAGAATAAGGGAGATAGTTAATTTTCGACCCAAAAAGTCTACACAATTTCCTTCATTTTATTTGAGTCTATCCTCGTATAGCCTAGTACATACTTCCTCGTGAAGTGAACGTTCGCCAGTGGAGAAAATGAACTTTTGACATTGCTCACTGGTACACACTTGTGAGTACACGTTGTGAACATTTGATTTCAGCTTCACCAACAGTTCCCGTACATTTTGCACGTGAATTGCCCGTGAACGAAAAATCTCCACTTTGTTCTCCACTCAGCTTCACGAGCAAGTTCACGGGTGAACCAAAAACTGAAATTTGTATGGGTTCACGAGATGGTTCACAAGTATGTACTAGGCTTATATGTTTTCACATAAAGAGCTTCCATATGAAGGTTGATGAATTTGTTTTTGTTTTATTTATATCAACGCACTTTCTTTAACAAACAAAATGGCTTAATATTGTATCTAATAAGGGGATGAAACAAAATTTTGCATGCATAAGTCAGCTGTTAAGGATCTTTTACCGATATTTGTTTTTATTTACATTCATAAGTCTTGTTTTACTTGTGTACGATCTTTGTATATGAAAAATGGTTTCTATTATGTATAAAGCTACGATGCGTTCCATATAGATTTAACTTGTTCCTTAAAAGCTTTTTTCCTTTAGATAGCTTTATTGTAATTTCATATTAGAAGAACCAGGATGGAAAATAAATAAGATAAGAAAGAGGCAGACCATGAATGTTTAAATTGTAAGGTGATCGCCTATTGGTTGTGTAGCTAGGTAGCAGATAGGTGTCCAAAACGACCATAGAATAGTTCACTTGGAGTGCTTAGCTTAAAGCAGATAGATATAGTCTGTCCGATAATAATTGGCAGTACAGGCCTTATGGGAGAGCTTTTTAAAAATCAGTGGCGCGCTATTTTCTACACCATACCCAATTGAAGGAAACTCCTTTAAAAAGTTTAATAAAACACCCATGAATTTTCGATGGCATCCAACGTAGATCCCACAACGACCTACCTGGCACACACTTGAGCATGCACTGATCGTTCTCTGCTGCTTTTCAACCCTCATTAAATCACACACATTCAGAGTTGCCTTTTTCAATTTCTTAACTCACTTCGTATTTTTTTCTTACTTTTTCAATGGGTTTCTGTTGAGGAGCTTTTGCTTTGAGAGCTTTTTTAAAAGTTCTTAACGATGAGTGTTATCGTGTTGTGTTTTGACTTTTGCATTTCTTTTAAAGTTCTGGAAATCAGTTAAAATGCAGTTATAAAAATTTTATTTGAGGAAGTATATTATTTGCGTAGATTCTTGTGCCGGGCGGTAGGTTTGTTCATTTTGCGAGTTATTTTTGTGCAAATTAAAAATGGCTTCAACATCAACAGGCTCAAAGGACTTTAGTGCCGACAAAAAAAAGAAATAGTTGACGCGACAAAAGCTATTTGTAAGAACCTGCAAAGCAAAACCGAGGCTGTAAAGCAGGTTGTTGATATTTTTTCTGTATCTGAACGAACAGTATACAGACTTCTGAAGGAAAACAGCACCAAAGGCCACAACTCACCACCAAAAAAGAAAAATCAATCTGGTCGCAAAATTAAAATTTTCATATATAATTATGAACAAAATGAAATTTCAATGTAAAAAAGAAGAATGGTAACCCTGCAGTTATTTTTTTTAGCTTTTTCAAATTC
The DNA here is from genome assembly GCF_945859685.1 of Eupeodes corollae. Classification (NCBI taxonomy): domain Eukaryota; kingdom Metazoa; phylum Arthropoda; class Insecta; order Diptera; family Syrphidae; genus Eupeodes; species Eupeodes corollae. The sequence continues at coordinate 293,779,682 of NC_079147.1, forward strand.
AAAATGCGCATTACGGCAACCCTGTAAGAGCTTTATTGAGAAAAGTACTTATGCGTAGGAAAAGAGTGCGAACGAGATGCAGATATCCCTATCTTCCCTGTACTGCCAATTTTTATCGGACAGACTATAGATGTTATTGGTGGCTAGAAGGTACATACCACATTCCTTCTTAAGTTTTCAGCGCAAACATGGAGTTATTACGTTCAGTCTATTTTTTTCACTAAAGTTTAAAAAAACAAGCATACGAACAAGTACAAGAAATTGCTGTTCATGTGTTGTTTACAGTCAGGCTCTTGTGCGTTTTGGAATTTTGTTAAGAAGTGACACGTAAGCAGTAGTTGTAGAAGTTGTACGTAATACCTTTATAAATATGTACAATGTGTATGCGTTGAAAAAGTGATAGAAAATAGAAAATACATATACTCTCTCTGGCCAGTTTCTTTAACTTGTAGGTACTAAGTATTTATTTTTTTATATAGGCGAAGGCCAGTAAATCATGTGTGAAACAACCTTATTCGTAAAGAATAATATTTTAAAATCATACATATATACAAAGTTACCAAGATAATACTTCTTGATAGACTCTTTAAAATATATTGTTGATTAAATATATCATATAAATGTGTACCAAATGCATTAATTTGGATGAAAGATAGAAATGTAATTACAATTTTGTCAAAATAATGCGCTCTTTCGGGCTCATGCACACTAAAAATAATTTAAAAAATAATATTTTAAGGTTCAAAATTTTACCTGAAAAATAAGTTTGTCTTCAAAAATTTAAATGCCATTTTATAAATAAAAAAACTGTTGATTTTTAATTTTTTATTTTGAAAATCGTTAGAGCGGTTTTTTTTTAAATTAATTTTGTATATATAAAATTTTCCAATTTTGTTCTAAAAATATTTTTGGAATGCAGTTGTTTAGTGATTGTAAATACGTTTGAATTTCGTAAAAAATTGTTGACCCGTTTTTGAGATATAGAGTTTTGAAAAATAAAAATTCAATATTTTTTAAAAAATCCAAACAATTAAAAATTGCATTTTTATTAATCAAATATTGTTAAGGCAATATAGGAGCTTATTCAGAAAAAAAATTATTAAAATCATAAATTCATAAATTGCTGAGAAAATTAAAAAACAAAATAACGGTTCTATGATCGGTACCTTTCCTGAGCAATACAAAAATATGGTTTTCTTATAAAAAGAAGCCAAGTTAAAAAATAAAATTTTAGAGAAAATTTAAAAAAAAATCTATCGGTTTGTTTTTGAGAAAATTCGAATTTCCGGTTTTTGACCAAAAAAATTGTATGGGGGCCACTGTTAGTTTTGATCTTAAAAAAAAAATGAAAAAAATGCCTAAAGCGAATCTGCTCAAAACCTTAACTTCCAAGTTTGAACTCAATCGACCCAATGGTTTAGGCTGTAGGAGCGTGGACAGACAGACAAAACCGACCGGACGGAATCGCGGGACCCAGTTTTTTCGACTTCTCTACCATCGTAACATCATGTTTGATTAAAATCTCGAGTTCGAAATTTTGCACTAATGCAAAACTTGCCATATAGTTCCTATATGTCGCAAGTAAAAAATATTAAATATTAAAATATGAAATAAATCACTATTATACCCACAGATGTGCCAATTTAATTCAACACCTTCAATTTCCAATTAGATTGGAATTAGCAATGACTATCAAAAAGTCTCAAGACCAAACGATTTCCGTCTGCTACTTAGATTTGAGCATTTCATGTTTTTCACACTAAAAACTAAAAAATTATACGTGGCGTGCTCTCGAGTTGGCAAACCGTGCAGTTTATTTGTATTGGCGAAAGATTTGATCAACAATTGTACACTCTTTTGCATTAAAGGATCGATATTGTTTTTTTTTAAGTATTGTCATAATTAGCGATACATATGTGTATAATTTTAGAGAATTAATTTGTTTGGTGACTTGTTATTTTAATATTTTGAAACCGTTTACAGTGCCTTATACCTCTCCTCCCACTTATACACGTATACCACATCTTTACACACTTACAATAAGTTATTTATTTCTAGCAAAATATTTTCTAGAAATTATTTATATGACAAAACAACGTTTGTCAGGTCAGCTAGTTTTTTTTATAAAAATTCAACTGATAATTTTTTGAACAAAACACGAAAAAAAAACAAACAAGTGATGAGAAATGGTTTTCGACTCAAGTATATGGAGAAAAAAGAAAGATATTGACTTAAAATTATTTATATTTTAGTTAAAATTACAAGACAGACAAATCGACAGGCTGGATAGGAAGTTATCAGTGTGGGTTGCATCCCAGCCTCTATTTTTTAAACTATTTCCATTTCTTTCAAGGAGCACGTTATCCGTAAGAACAGGATTAATTTTTTCTTTCAAAGTTTGGAAAGTTTTCCAAAAAAAAAATATATGGTTTTTGAGTAAATCATTTCCTAGAATTTTCAAATTTAAAAGGAATTTTTAAGAAGCACTAAGCACATGTAATAAAAAACTTAAACTTTGTCGGAATTTTGTTTTAATATAATTTTCCTGCACTTAATCGTTAAAGTTATTATGTATGTACATACATATATCTGAAAACATTAATTAGCATCTACTTTTATTTAGCATCACAGATATTAATGTATGTATATAATTGATAATTGAAACTTTTTCCTGTGAGTTGCATTGCTTTTAATTCTAACTTTGTATTTCCCTTCTTTTGCAAAATGTATTTATGTAAATGGATTATTTAATTATGCAAACTTATTTAAAAAAAAAAACAATAAATTTAAAAAAAGGAAAAATTATATTTCAAAGTGGTCAATAATGTCTGATGTATATTTATTTATTTATATATTTATCAAACCGGTCTCCTCTCGCTGATGAACTTGTCCTGCAGATTATTATTAAAATTCAATTATTCGTTTTAAAATAACACATCATTTAGTTAAATGCGTCAAAAGAGAAACCCATTTCGCAATTAACACAAAATAAGAAGAAAAATATTGAATCATCACAAATTAAATGTTTGTTAATTTTTTTTGTTGTATTTTGTTTATGAAAGTGATTTTTAAAATTAACCTTACACATATGTAGATAAATAATAACGTATAATTGAGTACAACAAGAAATTGTATACCGGTATATACTCGTAGAAAGTTTTTCCCATGAATTGGATATTGTTGTTATAATTTTTAAACAAAAGGACAAACAAATTAAGTTTAAACTTTAGTCTGAACGACTAACATGAGGTAATTCATTGTTAAGGTTTTCTGTTTTTCATCACAATGATACCTACCCCGGGGTAATGGCCATAAATAAGTTGAAATTACTTTCAGTGAATAATGAGTAAGGTAAATAACTCTTGTGTGACGTATTGAAATGCACTAAATTATCCGGTGCACTGAACAGTTAAATGGAACTTGATGTTCAATTAAACTTCTCGCTTTACATTTAATTTCAAGTTTATATTTAGATTTACTATAAATTTGCTTTATAGTGACTTCACTTTCAGGTGCATTAAATGAAGTTGCTTGTTGAATAAAATAAAGTTTCTAAGTGATTAATGTTTAGAGATTTCAGCTCACATAAAATCACAATGCCATCAATCGTTCACGTGACTATCCATCCAAAGCTATCTGAATTAGTTTATGTTATTTAAATCCCCTTACCAGCTTAGCCTGCTAATGCTTATACCAGCTAATTGAAAGACTCTCAAGGTAAAGTTTGAGGTAGCCGGGTAGATATCCTTGGGAATCGAATTAGAGACGTACTCTTATAATTGGTTTTGAAATTTTGTATGCTGAACTTGCTTGGGACTCCTATACTCTGCATACATTATAGTTGGCCTTAAGCCTTTATTATTTAAAAAAAAAAAAAATTGGTTTAAGGTCCTTTTGCTTATACGGTTCATAATACAAAGACCCTTGCACCAAACTCAAACCCTAACATAATATTCGTTCAGTGGAACATAGTTTTTGATTTAGAAAAATAGCATAATTATATTCAAGTGCATCATAAGGAATTTAAACACTCATTGTGACAAAACGTTGATTCAATTCAAACATCAACTTCAACAAATCAAACCCAACAACGAAATCCTTCTTCATGCTAATGAGGATCCGGCTCGAAGGACCAATTATAAATTCGACAATTCGTAAATTAAACTCCTTACCACTGGTGGGTGGAAGTAAAAATCACGATATGGTAGTTTGCCATTTTAATAGCAAGTGAAGTTTATTATTATGAATTTCCTAGTTTTATACAAAATAAATGCTTACTGAACTATTTTAAAATAAATAAATACTGACAAAAAATGAAATATGATTATGTTGCTTTTTTTTATATAATAAGCGCACACTCAAGGGGATATATTACCCTTATTATGTAGACACAGTGTGAGCACTAGGAAAGCGAGAGAGGGGTTGAAAGGAGATGTCGGTGCACATTGGTTTTGAATTCCTGAATATTGCAATAGCTGGGAAAGACATAGTGTGGCAAGGCATTCCACATTCGCATAGTACGGTTTAAGAACGAATCTCTGTACTTGACAGTACGACCGAAGATGGGCTCGAGGGTATATTGATGAGCATTCCTAGAAGCGCGAGTATTACGGTTGAACTGTTTAAGGGGAGGAATGCAGCTGGCTATTTCTCTAGAGCATAAACCATTAAAATAACGGTAAAACAGGGTGAGACAAGAAACATTTCGACGATGTTCAAGTGACGTTAATGATCTAATGATGGTAATATCACCAATCAATCTAAATGCTCTACGTTCAATACTATCCAAGAGGCTTAAGTAAGTTGCAGGAGCACCAGTCCAGATATGGAAGTTATACTCAAGCTTTGGACGTATATAAGTCTTGTAAATAACAGCCAGATCAGAGGGGGAGAAAAACTTCTTGCATCGCCTTAGAAAACCCAAACATCTTGCGGCATTTTTGGCGACATCGCGTATGTGATCGTTCCACAAAAGGTGGTTGGTGATACACATACCAAGAATATCGAGATGTTCAGTTTCCTCGATGCAAGTGCCATTTATGGATAATGGCAGGGGGTATATTTCGCTTTAACGATACAAGACAGCATTGCGTTTTCGAAGCATTAAATTCCACTCGGTTTCTTATTCCTCATTGTACAATGCTGTTTAGGTCGGAATTTAATGAGCTTATCATATTTTGTCGTTGCAGTTCCACATCCGAAGAAGAGGTGTGAATCTGAAAACGAATATGAAAAGCTAAGAGTACTATCGTCAGCGAAACAATGTATTGGATTAGATGTTGCAGACAGGAGATCATTAATAAAAATGAGAAAGAGTGTTGGAGATAGAACAGAGCCCTGGGGCACACCAGCATTTATTTTGTGGTTTTCAGACTTGAATCCATCCAACTTGTATTGAACGATTCGAAAGGTAATTACTAATCCAATGAAGGAGGGATTCATGCAGACTGAAATCACGCATTTTCGATAAGAGAGTCTGATGCCAAACCCTATCAAATGCTTTTGAAATATCTAGTGCAATAATCTTACTTTCTCCAAAACTATGTAAAGATTTGTTCCACTGTTCGGTGAGATGAACCATAAGATCACCAGTGGACCTATTGCTACGAAAGCCATACTGTCGGTCATTAAGAAGCTTCCGTTCTTCAAGATATTTCTTGAGCTGATAATTAATCAGCGTTTCCATGGCCTTGGAAAGAAGGGACGTAAGTGCAATCGGTCGATAATTAGACGGTGAGGAAGATTCGCCATTTTTGGGAATAGGCTGCACAATTGCAGTTTTCCATCCGCTCGGAATGAGACCTGAGGAGTAGGACAGAGTACGAGTGCGAAAAAAGATTTGCCCCATAGAATCATTAACTCGCTCAAGTACAGGCGGAGTCATAACACTCACTGGCAGAGTTGAATTGGCGGCGAACTGCCTAGCAAAGAGATTTGCTTTCTCTAAAGAGCTAACAAATGGAGTATCATTCACAACGAGCGTAGGAACCGAGGAAGAATTCCTCATATTTTTTACAAATGACCAAAAATTTTTACTGCCTTTGGGACATTGCAGTATTTTTTGCCGTAATTGTTGGTCATGTAAAAATTTGGTCCGTCGAATATGGGCGTTGCAGGCCTTCCTGGCTTGCTTGAACTTATTCCGGTTTTCCTCAGTTGGATTGTCTTTAAAACAACGGAAACTTACCTTCTTAACCCTAATAACCTCTTTACAGCTCGCATCGAACCATGCGTTTTCCTTAGGTCTGATGCTTTTAACCCTATTCGGGATAAAAGTTCTCATTCCCAGGAGAATCAAACTTTTGATCATATCAGCGCTGGCGTCAACGTCACTATCGAGGAAGCATAGTGACCAGTTAAAGATCCTGAAGTAATTGTTGAGACCGTCCCAGTTGGCTTTCTCGTATTGCCAAACGGTTCTCATAGGAGCTCTTTCTTTAACTGGAGAGTTTTTACACGAGAAATTTGCTGATATGACACAATGGTCAGATGTGCCTAGAGGAGATAGAACACTAGTAGTGTACTTACCAGGGTCAGAGGTAAGAAACAAGTCAAGAGTGTTTTCTGCTCGACCTACCACGTCCGATATTCGAGTGGGCTCGTTGCTTAAAAAAGTGCATGGCATTGCGTCGCGACGACGACGACAACGCGTGCAGTGCTTTTTGTTAGAAGTGTCATATTGATTTTAATATTGCTGTTGTTGTTACAACGTAGTGCTGTTTGAGGGTGGTGTCATTTTCGTTGGATTGTTTCTGTTGTTGTCACAACACTCATAAAAATAGTTTTTAAATAATCGGTGTTCTTAGTTTTCAACACATTTAATATACATAAATAAATACAAATGGATTTCGAAACTCGGGATGTGCTTGAAGATGACATGCGAATCCTTGACATTTTAGAAGTTTGCATTCCTCGCCAAAAATACGACAGAAATTAATAGTTTTCTTCATTTGGTCATCTTCCGTTTTACAAATGATTTGGGTTACCAAAGAAAATATCAATTGTGGTTAAAGCGACATCGTTAATGATTGATTTGCGGTTCTATGGAACTGGCAGAAGTTTGTCGAAACCGAAAACTTTATACATTTAAACGATTCAAAATGCTAAAATGTTTTTAACCAATATAGTAGCAAGATGCGTTGGATTAAGTCATGATGCAGCGATTTTCAAAATGAAAAATGTTTTTTAAAGACCGTGTAGCCCAGAAAGTCCTATAGAATTCGTTTGTGTAGCAATTTTTTTTTTAAGATAAGATGATTCAGCTAAATTCGAAAAACTTATTTGATGACGCCACTTCTTAACCAAGGGTGGATCCAGACTTTCAATCTTAACATAAAAATGAGTTTTTGAGCACCGTTTACAAATGTTCTTTAAATTTCTCTAAGGGAGGCTGAAAATATTTAAATAACATAATGTGAATCTTTACCATTACATATGCATTTACATATTTCAAAGACTGATAAGACAACTTAAGTTATTAGATTAGAACACTGTTGTCCAGCGAGATATAGGGCAGGTTCAGACAACATCAGAGACTTCATTTGCAGTCAACTTCATTCTTTGAACGTACATTTGCCCAAGTTAATTAGTTTTTCAAGTGTCACGAATTTCAAATTCAGAACTTTACTTTACAAACCTCTTCTTTAAGTTCATAGCACAAAAGCTCCCAACATCATTATTGCCTACAAAACACTCCCCAGACAAGTCCATTACGTTTTGTATTTTGTATTGTAAAAAAATACCTATTACTTATTTGTTTTCCAAATTTACAAGGAACTTTTTTAAAGAAAGCATTATATGAAGTTGTGCAGAAAATAAATAAATCATTGAGTAATAAAGTTCAGCTTTTAGTTGAATAAAAAAACATGATCAATTGTCATTTTGACATAAGTTAACTTGACTTGATAGAGGGAGATTTTTCTTGAATAACTTTCCAGTCAACTTTCCAATAAAGTTGCCTTAATTGGAAGGCAATTTTTTGGCAGCTGGCCAATCAGATGCTGGAAACTTGCGTTACCTTCAAGTACCTTATGTAATCTGAACCTGCCCATAGTCTATTTATAACTATTTATCTTGAAAGGTGTCATGATGTTTAGTGCGTTAGACTGTCATGCCAAAGTTTTTTTGCAGGGGTAATGCCTCTGCTCGGGATCGAAAAACCCAAGAGTTACCTAGGAGAATTCTTTTTTAACGATCTAAACGATCTAAATCATATCAGTATAATCAGCCTCTCACGTTTCGTAAGGGACTCAAGCTGGTTCCATTGAGCTTAGGAGGAATCCTCAAGATTCATGTGGTATCACAATGGGCCATTTAACTTCCGTAATTGTGTCCGTTTCCATCTTGAACAGCCACTATAACCTCTTGCGAGGAATTGACAAATTCTCCAAGAGTAATTCTTGTCATGAAAAAGTGCTTACTCAAATTAGCCGTTCGGATTTCTAAAAACTTCATCAGCCCTATTGTGAGATTCACGTGAACAAGATTCCTCCCGAAAAAAATCCCTTTTTTCAATTCGCCGGCGGTGAGTTTCGGGCTGAAAAAAATGCATGTTCGAAAGATTTCCCTTATTTGGAGCACCAAATTTAGGCAATGTGAAATGTCATTTGGCGCTAAAATTTCCACTTATTTTTAAGAGGTGAACAGATTGAGCTGGAAGAGTTACAAATTGAAATGATGAAACAAGAAAGAAAAAATTGATAAGTTTAAGTTGTTTTTGTTTGAAACTTTGGAAAACATTTTGATGTGAACGAAGTCAACTAAACTTACAAATTTTAGAGAGAAAACTGTTTGGTTCTTTAATTTATTTTATCGTACATAAGTGCAATAAAGTACATAGTTTCTCTAAAAATTAAATAAAAACAAATTAAGGTAAACAAATAAGTTGTAAGAGAGTGCCTCTCACAAACTACACTTTACAGAATCCTTTTTTACTTCAGTTCTCTAGAGATTCAAAGCTTTTATATTAAACTAGCTGCCCCGGCAGATTTCGTACTGCCTCAATCGATAAATAAAAGACCTAAACTTTTGTATAAATTAATTTCAAAACAAACAAAACGTTTTGAATAAAAAAGCATTTTTTTGATGAAGCATGAAGTTTTATTACTATTTTCGACACATCATGTTGCTTACTTAAAAAAACAGGGGTGGAATCGGCTAAGGTGATTGTTGATTATCAATTTTTTGATAGTCAAATTGACTATCATTTTCATTCCGTCTGTTTAACATGATACAACTCAATTCAATTCGATTGAACAATTTCAGATTCAAATTGCAAGAATTCGTTGTTGCCTTGTTGAAATTTTAAATTGATTCTTATAAAATATCTAAATAAAAGTTTCAAATTGGCCGATTTCGAATAAAATTCTTACTTTTCTTGCTTTTTTCGAATGTCGTAAGCTTTGTCGGTCACAGGAATGTGTTTTTTAAAAGAAACAAAGTGAACTAAGAAAATTTGTCAGTCGTTTGTGTAAGCGTCTGGTAGCTCTATTCGGAATAAACAAATTTGTTTGAAAACGATTATCACATTTTTTTGTGATAGCTTTTTAGGTATCAATTTGACTATCACCTTATGTAGATCAAATTCGATCATTTTGATTGTCATTTATCAATAATCACCTTAGCCGATTCCACAACAGAGTTTTTCTGAAATATTGGCTATTTATAAGGTTTATATTTTATTAACAGACACACACTGTTATGATACAGTTTGTTAATCAATTTAAAGGTTTCTTATAAACTATATTTTTTTTGTTTTGTGGTGCATAAATAAACAAAGAAGATGGGTTTCCGACGTTGATTCAAAGGCTATCCTTGCTATTTATTTATTGTCATCGCAAAGGCCAGACGTACTGGAAATTGTAAGCGTTTAAAATAGAATGGTAAATCCGTTGGAATCATTGGTTTATACGGGATCAAGACATCCTTTATTTTGTATTTTCCTTTTATGATTGTTGCCTCAATTACGTTATTCATCAGCTTTTTTACAGCCAGTCTTGTTCCATTGCATAGTCGAGGTTGATTAATGTTACGCAGCATGATGACAACTGATCCTACTTTTAACTGCAAATTATGAGGTGGTAATCCAGGCAATTCCAGTGAATTTAAAATCTTCGTGGGATAGTTGACTGTCCTAGAAGAAAATTCTGAATGGTCGCATTGAGATCCTCGACATATTTATTTTTCGCTGCCAATATTGCTTCTTCACCCAAGCAATTACGTTTATTGAACTTTTGCGCTATATCTGGGAAAACACACTGAATAAGCACCTCTTTTGAATCTGTGATGTGACAGAAAGCAGTGGGTAATGTGATGAATCCGGTCGAGGTGTCCATTGCAACTTTATTATTTAAAATATTTAACAACTGCTTCGCAAACACATTTGCAGTTTTATCATGTTACAAAAATACTCGCATGTTAGTTGTTAATTGGAGTGTCTTTACGTACTACCACAAATTCGATGATTTTAGTTCATCAGCAACAGTTGATCGGAGAGTCTGACGAAAATCACCTGACAACAAATTCATGGCCCAACCAAAAATATGTTGGTTGTCACGAAGATCTTTCAATGTCCAGCGCCTCCAGTGACCTCTTATGGGCCATTGTGCATTCATCCCAAACAAATAATTTACATTCCTGTAGAATCTTGGCCATTGCGCTATTTTTTGGCAATGTTGCTAATTGGTGTTTCGGTGATTTGCATGTTTAATGGTAATTTCAAGGCAGAATGCGCCTAACTCTTTGACGTAAGGAACACACCTAAATTGCTTAGACAAGAGTGAGTGATTATAATTTAATATGAACTTTATAGAATAGCAATAAAGTTCAAATTGACTCTATAAAAAACGTTTGTATGGGATATAGAAAAAGGCTATTTTTATGGTTTTCCCGGAAATTATTTGATTTTTTCTCGCCTTTTAAACCTTCCCTAGGCCTCCACGAACATTTCAAGACTAAGATTAGATAAATCCTTTCAGCCGTTCTCGAGTTTTAGTGAGCCTAACGAACAGCAATTCATTTTTATATACATAGATAGATAGATAGATAGGTTAATAGATTAATTAATATTAAATTAATGGATACGAAACGTTCATTGTTTTTGAATTCGCTATTAGTTTAACGAAAGTGTCTCTTTTGTTGTGTTTGGGACATTTATGTATTTTAAAAATTCGTGTTTGAGTCTGAGTTCTAGAGCATCCAAAGCAAATTCATTTCAAAAATTAGGTTTCCTTATTTTTAAAAATCTTAAAAGTTATTGTATTTTATAGAAAATCAATTTGAAAGAAAAAAAAACTTTAAGAAAGACTTAGACTATTTATGTGTGTTAATATAAAATAAGAAGGAATTGAAGTCAAGTTTTAGGAATTTACAGAGAACTTATTATCAAATTGGCGATCTTCTAATCAAGGTTACTTCTTAAGAGCCCGAATATTTGCTCTTTTTCTCATTAAAGATCTTATGAAAACAATTTATAACATTTCAAAAGATTTTTCCAATTCTAAAGTATGTGAAAACAGAGGTTTTAGTTGTTGAATTATGCGTATGAGAAACCTATACAAAAATTAAAATCAGTAGTTTTTCAACATTAACTGACTGCTTAATTTTAAGCAAAACTAGTAACGGTAAGAACCGTTTATATAAAACCGGTTTCCGAACGGACAAATTAAATATTCTAAATCATATGATCTGTTGGGGAAAACCGGTTCTTCCCAACTCTTCACCCAAGTGTTTCTGTATCTCGTCTAACCACAGGGCCAAAATTATTCAGTGGACCAATTGGGAACAAATTGGTTGGCTGTGAAAAACTACCGCAGGTTCAATTTGACCCTGTAGATTGCCTCATACCTATTATTGACAGAAAATTCCTGAGCAAGAATCAAATGTACCTACTTGGCATTTCTGTTGCCATCAATACAGGTACTATTTCAAAAGATTTGGCGGCCCGTGATCCTGGCCCTTTTTCACATTCAAGGTGGTTTTTGAAACCATCAGAGTATCACGGTATCTATATATGTATGTATCTCAAAAACTTGTGATTGAGCGGAACACATTTTTCGCTCATCCCGAAAATTTGCTTGTTGCAATGATAGTTGATGAAAGTAGATATATCAGAGAACTAGGGTTGCGCCGAATTTGGAAAGCACGATAGCTTATGAAGGAAAAGCCAATTCGAAATTTCAACACTCTGAAAATAAATTTCGTTGCGATACAGACTATGCGGACATGATTTGTTGGGACACATGTAAACTTAATCCTCCTTCCCTTTTAAGGAGAAGAAGTTAAACAACTGATACACTCTGGCACACCTCTGGCACCTGATTTCGATGATGATGTGTTAAGCTCGTTTCTGAAGCTTCAAAAAAAGTGTGTGGAGTAGAGGCAAGAGATGGCTTGATAAGAACCACCCTCCTGTCACGGTCCATTATGCCTGAATTTTTAATAAAATCGCACTTTAAAGTGCAAACTATTTAAAAAAATTGTTTTTGTTTTGTTTAATTATTATAACTTCCCATAGGAAGTTATTGTAATGGGTCCGATTTGTCAAATTGAAAATTTTGACATTTCTCGACGTTTCAAGGTCCCTAGAGTCGAAATAAAAGATTTTTAGAAAGATGTCTGTGCGTGCGTATGTACGTACGTTTGTACGTCCGTACGTCCGTACGTTCGCGACGTTTTTTTCGTCGTCCATAGCTCAAGAACCAGAAAAGATATCGACTTCAAATAAATTTTGTTATACAGATAATAAGGCAGAAAGATGCAGAAAGGGCTCTCAAGAAAATTGCGTTGGTGGTTTTTTTTACCATAGCAGTTTGAAAAAAAGGTGAAAATTTTGGTTAACCCTAAAAATCTTACGAACCAAAAACGCTAGAGACTTGAATTAAATTTTATGTAATATATTGTAACATGATACCAAACAGGTATATTTTTTGAAAAAAATCAATATAACGGTTTTTTTTTTAAATCAATAAAACTGAAAAAAAAAATTTGTCACCTCCAAAATTTTACGACTGAAATATGATTTCATCTCTAAAACAATTTTGTGCAACGAAGAATAATGTTTTTGACATCTGATAAAATTTTGAGAAAAATCTTATTGACAGTTTTTTTTATAAAAAATAAAAATCTAAAAAAAACATTACTCAAAGTTGGTAAAAATTGAATATCGATTCAAATATCTTTTCAAAAACTTAAAATTAAGAATTCAAATTTATTTTATCTTATAAGGAATATTGTTTTCAACATTTTGAAAAATTTTGAGAAAAATCGAATTGACAGATTTTTTACAAAAAATAAAAACCTAACAAAAAAAATAATAAAAGTTGGTAAAAATTGATTTTCGACTCAAATATCTTTTCAAAAATTTGAGATATTGGCTTTGATTTACTTTAATCTTTCAAAAAATATTGTTGTCAACATTCAGTTAAAGTTTAAAAAAAATCGAATTCACAGTTTTTTTACAAAAAATAAAAACCTAAAGAAAAATGTATAAAACTTGGTGAAAATTGATTTTCGGCTCAAATATCTTTTCAAAACTTTGAGATAATAGCTTCAAACTAATTTTATCTTATAAGAAATATTGTTTTCAATATTCGATAAAATTTTGAAAAAATCGAATTGACAGTTTTTTTTACAAACTTCGTAAAAATTTACTTTCGACTCAAATAGCTTTTCAAAACTTAAAAATATTGGCTTGAAACTTATTTTATTTCACAGAAAATATTGTTTTCGATATTCAGTAATTTGTATATAAAAATCCAACAGTCCGTTTTTTCATTAAAAAAAATCTACAAAAAATAGTACGCAAATTTGGTAAAAATTGGTACGAGTACATATATACAAGCTTTGAAGCAAGACAAATCGACAGACGCGATGGGAAGTTATCAGTGCGGGTCGCATCCCAGCCTCTTTTTTATATACTTATATGTATAAGTTCATGGCTCCACCCTGGACCATTTATTGGTCAAAAGTTGATGAATTTTTGCTTTTTGTGCCTATTCCAGCAATTAGAATAGGGCTGGTATTTCGATTGTTGGTCCTCAGTTAAAAGTAGTTTGTTTATCAACAAAGTTTAAAGCAAAAAGATGCAAATTTTATTTTTTGTATTTTTATTTATAAACAATAAATGACTAAAAATATAAGAAGAGGTCATACCCATTAACGCAATACGATCAGTTTTGAATTCAAGAAAATTCCCCCCCCCCCTCTGGATCCACCATTGTCCTTAAATAACATAGCTCAGCAGAAGTACTATTCAATGAGTGATAACTCTGTTTTAGAGATGTAAAAAGGGGCTTCGGATTTTAAAACGAAGTTTTCGGATATTGGCCTACGGTGCCCGTTTAACATTGACTACTGCCTTGACATATTTGATTACTGTCCTGAAAGTCAAGATTTTGGTAATGAAGATATTGAATCTGTTAAGTTTTCTTTCTTTGGTTTGAAATTTCAACAAGAAGTGGCTTCCAAATCATGGTTGTTTGAACCTCAAATATATATCGACACAACTAAAACATATTGTTTGGAGGTACTTTATGGGTTGGTCTAATAACTGTTTGGTACTTTTTTAACAACAATGCTGGTCAGAACGTGACAGTCAAATCTGAGCGCTTCATCTTACAGCCCGTGCCACAACTGATTTATTGAAGAAAAAACGTTTGGTGACTTCATGGTATCACGTAACTGACCCGTAAATCGACCTCCAATATGGTGTGAACTAACACATTTTTCTATTTTCTGTGGGAATATGCGAAGTCGCTAATCTACTCTAACTGAAACAGTTAGCCGCTTGGAGAATAACATTTTTCGCATTATCGCCAATATACGGCCACAAATGTGGGAACAATTTAATTAAAAATAGACTTCTACGTTAGACAACGTCCGCGCCAGCCGTGGTTAAAAATTGATCATTCAAATAAATTATATTTTATGTTTTATTCCATTTCAAAGTTCTAAAATTAAAAAAATATTACTCATACGCCTCAGAGTACACTTATTTAATACTTACAAATTTAATTCATATTTATAGGTTTGGTGCTTTTGGCATGCATTACAACAGTTGTAATTGCTCAGGGATCAGCAACATGGCAATCAAGGCCGTTGCCGGCGGCGTTGGCTTCATCGACAGGTGTAGGCCAATCTCAAGCACCTTTGGATTTTTTAAAAACCATATCAAAAGGAGCTGAAGACTTTTCATTGGAATTATTTTCAACCGTATGCCAAGAAGTTGCAGGCATCAAGAAAAATCTTATGATTTCACCATTTACAGTATGGGCATTATTATTGCTTGTTACCGAAGGCTCAAGTGGAGAAACCTTAAATGAACTCCAACGAACACTGCGACTTACCAATGATAATCTAGCCCTTCGTCAAGGTTATCGAGCTATTGAAAAAACACTGAGGTAAAAACGAAAAATTAATCGCAAAAATGTTTATATTTCT
Organism: Eupeodes corollae; assembly: GCF_945859685.1. Lineage (NCBI taxonomy): Eukaryota > Metazoa > Arthropoda > Insecta > Diptera > Syrphidae > Eupeodes > Eupeodes corollae. The sequence goes on from NC_079147.1 coordinate 293,795,120, forward strand.
TAAGATTATCGTTTTTAGAGTGAACACATCAACTATTGAAGTTTCAACAATGCAGACCATTTTCTATGATTTAAATCGTCCACTGAAAAGAGATTTCGAGGAAGTGATTGAACAACAATATCAAGCGAATTTGAAACCAATCAACTTCTTTGATCAAGCAAAAGCACAGGAGGAAATCACTAAATATATTGAGCAGGCTACAAGAGGTCTGATTAAGCCATCATTTAGTTCTAAGGATCTGGAAGATGGGCAAATGGTTATGATTTCATCGATTTTCTTTAAAGGACAATGGAAGGTATAAGTGGTCATAGGTCATGTTTTTTAATGACTTTCTTATAAGTTCTCTTTAAACTTTTTAGCTTCCATTTAATACATCTTTTACTAAAGAGGAACCATTCTATGATGATGATGGTAATGTTGTTTCACAAGTTCAAATGATGACCCAAACAGCACCTTTCAACTATGCACCAATCGTCGAAATGCAATCCCATATCTTGGAGCTTCCCTATGGCAAGGAAGATCGTCTCTCTATGCTGATTATTGTTCCCAAAAAGGGTAAGTTCTCTTATTGACTTTAGATTGTTTATTTTATTGTAAATTTTTTTTTTCAAAAAAGGTGTCCGACTTAATGATGCTATTCAAAAGCTTCGAAATGTTGGCTTGGAAAGAATTTTCAATGAACTCAGAGACAAAGAAATTATAAATACTAAATACGACGCTGATGAAGTTGAAGTATTTTTACCCAAGTTTACAACAACAACAAGCATCAATTTAAATTCAGTTCTAGAAAAGGTATTTTTATTTGTTAATTAATATTTTCAAAAAAATATTTAAAATTATTCTTCAATTTTTTTAAGATGGGAATACAAGACGTCTTCCAACCAAACTATGCTAATTTAACAAAAATCTCAGACCAGCCACTTTATCTATCAAGGGTAATCCATCAAACTAAGATTGAAGTTAGTGAAGAGGGTACAGTTGCTGCTGCGATTACAGTGGGAATTTTCGCTAACAAAGCGTCACCACCGAGATTCTATTTAAATAGACCATTTGCGTACTTAATTGTGGAGAAGACTACAAGGTCCTTACTGTTTTGTGGACAAGTAACAAAACCAGTTTTTATAAAATAAAAGAATATTATTAACAAAATTAAATTAAAAGTTTTAAATAAAATTAATTAATTAAGATTAAAATAAGTATTTTTTTACTAAACAAAAACAACATTTATTTTAAAGATGTGAAATGCTGCAGTAGGAGAGAGTCATGGAACTTTCTACTGTTACTGGGTTTACCAATGGGCAGGTTCAGACGACATAAGGGACTTGAAAGTTAGGCAAGTTTCTACTATCTGATTGGCCAGCTGCCAAAAAATTGCCTTCCAATTATGGCAACTTTAATGGAAAGTTGACTGGAAAGTAAGTCAAAAAAAATCTCCCTAACTATCAAGTCAAGTCTACTTCTATCAAAATGACAGTTGATACAATGTTTTTTTTCATTCAACTGAAAGCTGAACTTTATTACTCTATGATTTATTTACTTTCCGCACAACTTTATTTCATACCTTCTGTAAAAGGGTTCCTTGTCAATTTGGAAAATAAATAACTTATATTTCTTTACAATACAAAACACAAATCGTGTTGGACTTGTAGCTTGCCTGAGGAGTGTTTTGAAGACAGTAATTTTGTTGGTACTTTTTGTACTATAAACTTAAAGTAGAGATTTGCGATTGATTGAAATTCATGACGCTTGAAACTAACTAGTTGCCTCGGTCAAAGAATGAAGTCTACTGCAAATGAAGTTCTTAATGTTGGCTAAACCTGGACAATCAGAGGATAAATTTGAATAGCCGCTAATCGGATAGATGTCATCTTTTGACATTTGACAAGTAGAAACTCCAATTTTAATTGAAATAGAACGTTAACGCTTCAAAGACTACGACAGGCTTTGAAATTTTTAGAGTTCTCTAAAAACGAAATTTTATAAGAAAAGTTTTCTAACCGAGTTAGTTTGCTAAAAGGTGATAAAAACTGGCCAACGTTATCTTGTGATTTAACAGCTCTTACTCTTTTTTTTTTTGGGGATAAGTGAAATATAAAGAGTTTTTGTCAATAATCTGCAATCATTTTAAGACCTTAAAGGTTAAGGATTTTTGAAGAGATACAGCTGCAATTGTTTGAACTGTACATAGGAAATTTCATTTAGAAGGTATGAAACTACAACCGTAGCTGTGCTGGCCATTTGGCTAAAATTGTTTTTATAATTGATGGCATAACATCTTTAAAAAACAAACCATCTTATTGGAAAACGTCCCTTTTGCTTGGAACAAACCTCGAACACGGGGGCAGTAGACATATTCAGATCGGCTTAAGTTCTGTTCTAGATAAGTTCTTCATATCCAGTAGAAGGCTAACTTTAAAGGTTTGTTCCCACCTTAAAAATATTGATAATTATGTTTTTTTTGGTGTTAAAGTGTTGTAAAACTCTTCTGAAATTTGTTTTATTTCCCAAAATGAGAAAATGAAATAATAAAACAAGGTTTTCATAACACTTGTTATTTTACTTGAATTTGTCTGCTGATCTGAAGTAAGTAAGTAAGTAATTCATTTACTTACATTAATTTACAAAATTTTATAAAATTTCTGAATTTAGATGCTATGGCTATGCCGTCAGACAGGTTGAGAAAAAAAAATTAAGAATATTAAAATTTGTGTATGTTTTGAATTTAATAGAATTCTGTTATTAATAAAAATCTCCAGTTGTAAATATGTTTCAAAAATGTACTTAATGTTTTCCAATCATACTCGTTAAGGATGTTTATAGTCTCCTGTAGGGTAAGAGATTTTTTTCCGAAAAGTAGCGTCTTTGAGTTTTGAATATTGGACAGATACTAATGAAATGTAGACAATCTTCTTTTGATTTTAAGATGAACAGCGTACAGAATTGGTTAAAACTACCATCATAAGGACTTCCATTTAAGTTGAGGACTTCACATTAAAGATTAAAGGACTGCTTTAAAGATTAGGGATATCTCTTCATAACTCAGTGAATCCTTGAAATAATTTCTGGCACCAAGATTATAGCTGAGCTGACTGTAGATTATTCTACTGAATGAGTCTCGAGCTTCTTCTACCAGTGAATAACAGTCCTCATTTTTCTCTATGATGCTGTACATTTGTTCTTTTACATGGTTTAAATTGCTGAAATCATCATCCACTCTTACTCCACACTCATTGCCAACAGATTTCCATCTTGTAAACCACCAGTCCTTCTTTCTCAGCTCATATAAAAGAAGTTTTTTTTCGAAAGTCTTGTCCTCTGATGATTGCAGCAGACTTTAATGATGTAGTCAGCTTGAGACTTTAGGGTGCTTGTTAGAAGTTTTGGAAGTTCAAACGAAACTTTGGAAGACCTTTGATAGAGCAGCTTGCATTCTCCATCGTCATTCTGCACAAACGGACACGTTTGACAAAGTTGCCAGAATTAAGCGTTGCTCCGTAATTTGTTTTCTATAGATGCTTCATATGCGGCCTTGAAATTGATAAAAGGATGGTGGGTATCGATTTGAAGTTCCCGTGTTAAATCCAAGATCTGCCATATTGAGCTGATATGGACCTATTAAGTTGTTGACGAGCTGCTTTAGAATTTCATATAAATCGTCAGGAAGGATCGCTATGTTCAGGAGACTTATTCCTCTATTGTTGGCGCAGTTCATTGAGAATTGATAACCAAGTCATCGTCTGCTGTTTTGTATAGTTCAGCAGCGATGCCATCAACTTCTTCCATTTTGTTGGACTTCAAGTATTCATTTTAAAAAAGTGTCAAGCTATGTAGATAGAATACTAGTGAAATTGCTTTTGAAGAAAATAAGAAAAAAAAGTCCTCTTACGGGGCTGTAATCAATGTTAGGTTGATATTTGTTTGTTCTCAAGATATTTAAGTTTAAAGTTTATAACTCTACCGGCTGATTTTATGCCACAAACATTGTTGTATAAATCCACTGTGCGCCTACGGAGAAGATTCGTACTAAAAATGACAAACTTCAAATTTTGGAAATAATCACCTGCGTAAACGACAGCAAAATATACGACACGGCACAATCTGCATTCCATAAGTCGTTTTAAACTTTTGTCACTCGTTTTGTTGTCGTGTGTATACGTCAAGTGTGTTGAACGCTTTCATTCAGAAAAGAAACGAATACAATGAAAAACAATTTGAAAATTTGCTCACGACGAAGAAATGGAAGTTCGCAAAACTGTAAGTTTCTTTGTTAATTAATTTATTTTATCTAATTTATTAGTGCTTTATTTGAGATAAATAAAAACAAAATATTTGTTTAAATTTTCAGCTGAAATTAACAAATCAGAATCAGTTTCAGGCCTTCGGCGAGCTGATGGAGAGCAACAAGCAGTTGGTTAGGGGATTTTGGAAGGAATCAACAAAACTGACATAAAAAGGGAATGGAATTCAGCTGAGCAGCTGAACAGCAAGGGTCCTCCAGTAAATTTTTAAATCGCTTATTTCATTAATGAAAAAAATATTTTAATGTTTGCTTAATTCAGGTTTAGGCCAAATTTAAGTTCAAAGTGAAGAAGAAAATAAAAAACAATTCAAAAGAAATAAAAGCACCTGGAGGAGGTCCAAACCAATTGCAAATTTTATCTCCGCTGGAAGATGATGTAGCAAATTTGCTTAAATACAAACAGTGGTTAAACCCAAACGGAAATCCAATTGGTGTATCTCGGCCCAATTTACTTCCAAATACTTTGACAACTACATCCGGACATGGTTAGGTTAGATTAGGTTATAGTGGTTGTCCAAGATGGAAACGGACACACTTAGGCCAGTTTAATGGCCCATTGTGATACCACATGAATCTTGAGGCTTCCTCCTTAGCTCAATGGAACCAGCTTGAGTCCCTTACAAAACGTGAGAGGCTGATTATACCGATATGATCTAGGTCGTTTAGATCGTTAAAGAAGAATTCTCCTAGGTAATTCTTGCGTTTTCGAGCTAGAGCAGGGCATGTGCAGAGAAGATGAAGAACCGTTTCTTCCTCATCCCGTCCATACAGCTCCTGCAAAAGTCATTTGAGAATACGCCTAGTCTCGTGGCGTGCTTTCCTATTAGACAGTGTCCGGTTATGACTCCCATTATCGAGCTTATATGAGATCTGCTTAGAGCGAGCAAGCACCTTGAACGCTTTAAATCCAGTGTTGGCCAGATGTTTTTTGTGGCTTGACACGTGGTAATGTTGATTCACCTGGTGCCTGCCCTCCTCGCAACGTCTTGCATTAGCAACAGTTTACAAGTAGCGATTGTTATGCCAGTACTTGCCAAACGTGGTAGGATGGGCTGTACTGTACCGTTCCTGGCGAGTTCATCTGCCTTACAGTTACCTGGAATGTCTCTATGGCCCGGCACCCAGCAAAGGTGAATATTAAACTGTTGGGCCATCTCCATTAGAGACGGTCGACAGTTATGGACTGTTATAGAGTTTGTAGAGACTGAGTCCAGAGATTTGATAGCGGCCTGGCTGTCAGAGAAAATACGGATATCAGATGTTGATATCACGTTTTCTTTGAGCCAAGACAAGACTTCCTTAATCGCCAAAAGTTCCGCCTGGAACACGCTACAATGATTGGGAAGGCGGAATGAGACTTAATTTCAGTCGTTCAGAGTTAACACCTCCACCAACCCCTTCTTTTGTTTTTGACCTATCTGTGTAAAAATCCTCAAAGAATGTCCTATCCTCCCAAAAAGATCTGGTAGATATAGAAATCTGGAAGTTTCTTGTCGAATTTCAGTTGGGGGATGGTGTAGTCTGTGTGCTTTGGGATTGATTCTAAGTACCCTAAAATTACGGAGTGGCCAATGTTGTTGTTAGTCCACTGCCACGAAGCATTGAGGCGAATAGCCGAGCTTGCAGCTATTTGTTTGCTAAATATGTCAAGAGGTGTAAGGTAGAGCAAGGTGTCCAGTGCCGCAGACGGGGTGGTGCTAAGCGATCCGCTTATACATAGGCAGGCTGAACGTTGGACTTTATTTAACTTATCCCTGTTTATACCTTTCTCTAAAGCAGTCCACCATACTGCCACAACGTACGTTAAAATCGGCCTGATTACCGGTGTGTATAGCCAATGCGTGATTCTGGGTTGTAAACCCCATTTATTACCAATAGCATTTTTGCAAGAAAAGAGAGCTACAGTAGCTTTTTTGACTCTTTCCTGTTCCTTGCGTTTCCAATTTGGTTTTTTGTCTAAGACAAGACCCAGGTATTTAGCCTCGTCTGAGAATTTTAATTGGATTCCTTTAATATAGGGAGGGTTGAAAAATGGAATTTTGTATTTCCTCGAAAATAAGACCAGATCGGTTTTGTGTGGGTTAACACCCAGTCCACACCGATCAGCCCAAAGTATTAGTCTGTCCAAGGCATTTTGTAAAAGTTCTTTTAGGATATTAAGATGCTTTCCTGAAACTGCTATAGCAACGTCATCCGCATAGGCTATCACTCTGAAACCCTCCGCATCCAGACTAGTTGGGATTTCATTCACCACTAGGTTCCAGAGGAGAGGGGATAGAACACCACCTTGCGGTGTCCCTCTACTAACGAATCGTCTACTAGAAGAGTTGCCCAGTTTTGAGTTAATTATTCTGCTAGTAAGCATTAAATGAATGAACTCCCGAAGCGAACTCTCTACATTTAGAGATGTCAGTGCAGATGTGATTGCAGATGTGTCCACGTTGTTAAAGGCACCTTCGATGTCAAGGATAGCAACCATAGTGAACTCTTTATGATGGAGAGAATATTCGATGGTGCGTACTAAAGTGTGTAACGCTGTTTCCAGCGATTTACCTTTACAATAGGCATGTTGAGACGAAGGCAGAAGTCTTGTATCGATACGTGCCCTTAAATGGATATCAATCAATCTTTCCAAGGTCTTAAGAAGGAATGATGATAGACTTACAGGTCGTAGATCTTTAGGATTGACTTGGGAGCATTTACCTGCTTTAGGTATAAAAACAACTTTAACTTCTCTCCATGCCGAGGGAACATGGACCAGGTAAAGTAAGCTGGTAAAAATTGCCTTAAGGATTGGTGCAATTATATCAGAAGTCTTTTGTAATTCGGCTGGTATTATTCCATCTGGTCCTGCAGCTTTAAATGGTTTGAAGCTGTTGAGAGCCCATTGTAGCTTATCCTTTGTGATCAGACCTTGTGGATATGTTGTATTTGAACTTGAACGTCTATAACTGTTGCAAGTTTCGGTAAGAGAACTACCAGGAAAGTGAGTGTCCAATAGTAAGTTCAGCGATTCATTACTTGAATTTGTCTAGGAGCAGTCTGTATTTTTCAAGCATCTTGGCATAGCTGGATTAGTTGAAAGAATTTTCCCTAACCTAGAGGCTTCAGAAGTTTCTTCTATCATGCCACAGAAGGATCGCCAAGAAGATCGCTTGGATTTCCTTAGTGCCTTCATAAAGACAGAGAAAACGAGAGTCGTCGAAAAAACGAGACGTCATCGGTAATAACCATAAAATATAATTGTTAGGAACAAAGATATGACCCTTTTTTGTTGCCCTTTTTATAGAACGAATTTCCTGCAACGGAGCGTGTGATAAGCCCGATTATGGTTCTTGATACGTTTAAATGTACCTTTCAGTGGTGTTCAGTTCAATCATGCTTTGATTTGAACGCCATGAATAAACAAAACTTTGTTTTTATTTTTATATTTATTTGACTCGAATTCAATATCTAATGGATTTACATTAAATGCACTTATAGCATTTTTGCATTGTTTGCAACTGTATATTGATATTTTCTGTTCTGAAGTTGAGTGAGTGTTTATATATTTTTAATTTTTTTGTTTTTATTATATACTATATTTTTGTTAAAATTCGTAAAAGGATAATTAGTTTCATTAAAATTTCTTCTTTTTGTTTTTTTTTTTTTTTTTTTTGTCTGCAACTTTTAATAGTTTAAAATAATAGTTAACATGTTAAACTATAATTTCAGCTTAATTGTTACAGTTTTGCTAAATTGATTTATTATAATTTGTGTTTTGCTTTTCTTTTTATTATATTTTTTAAAATTTGGTTACCTTCAGTTTGTCCCTCCAATAGATTACATTTGTGTATGTTCATCTTCGGTGTAATTGATTTTATTTATTTTAGTTATTTTTATATCAATTTTATATTATGTATTTGGAAAATAGATTCTTAAATATAAGAATACAATAATAATATACGTTTAAATAATTTTGATCAATAAAATTGCGATTTGTTTTTGTAATTTTACATATATAATGTATGTATTATGTATTTTCATTTTATTAAGACATTTTTTTTTTCAAATTTAAATTACAATAAAATTATGGAATATATTTTTGTTTTTGTTTGGGCTTATTATATAGAATAATATGTATTATAATAAATCCATTTAGGTTTAATAATAATATATTTATAGCTACTGTGTCTATGCCCATGTCTTGAGAATAGAGAAACAATTTATTTAATTATATTTATGCTTAACATATCAATAAAAACATATATCAACAAATAACGAAGGAATAGTTTAACATATACAAAAAAAAAAAGAAAATTAAGATTAATGTTTTATATGGAGGAGGTTTCTTAATAGCAACTTTATTTTCATCTCAAAGCCATCAATTTTAATCAAATCCTTATTATCTTAACTCAAAAACAGACTTAAGCACACGACTACTCGCAAATAAGCAAATAAAAATTTTACATGCATCTTAATTACATATTTTAACCATGACAAGTAATTAAAAAATCCAATAATAGATATAATATTTATTTAAAATTTTATTTTTGAATTTTGATTGAAAATGTTTTTTTTTTTTGTGTTGAATAATTTTTTTGAGACTCTGCTGTACTTTCGATTCTTTTTTTTATTTATTTTCTATTTCATTTGTCTTTTTTAATCTCTATGTTATTATACGAAGGTTGTGTTTATATATATAAAAAAAAGTTGGTTTAAACATTTTAATTATTTAAAAATTAGTTTTCGGAATTAAAGAAAACATTTGTTCATATAATGTTGGTTATTATGTTTAATGTTTTGTATTTTATTTGTATTTATTTAATTAGTTTTTGCATTAATCTTATTTACGAGGAGAGAGATGAAGGATAGAACAAAAATAATAATTTATCGAAGATCGGGATCATCGTTGGCAGCTTTCTTGATTCTTAGCAATATAGTTGTATACCATTGATCGAGCCTGGAAATGCTATCGTAGTCCTTGACGGCGTCAGTGAATCCTTCGATATTTTGTTCTTCTAAGTGCTCGCACAGAGTCTACAAAAAAATTAATACAAATAAATGGCAATGTGTTAAATAATAGACTTTCTTAAGCGCTCGAGAATTTTCTTCCTTTATGAATTGTCAGTTAAAAATAAAGTTTTGGAAATATGGTAGAAAACATATGAAATTTACGACCATTTATCTAGAAAATGACTTAAAAAGTACGATTGTTTTAACCTTGAAAGGACTTTAAAGTCAATAAAGAAACGTAGACAATTAAGGCCGATTAACATTAATACCTATTTAATATAAGTTTGAAATCTTCCAAAAAAGAATAGAGTTAGTTAATATCAAATACCGAAGATTATTAAATAACTTAAAATAATCACCTTCACAAGTTTGTACTCTCGTGAATCCTGGAAAGCTGGATATTGTTGAGCGTACTTCTCAATTGCGTGTTGAGCATTTAACAAGTCCACACTAAGATGGCATAGCGCAGCCCTGAAGAAATATTCCTTAGCGCTATATTTCAACAGAGAGCTCTCCAAGGATGAAGTAGCTACCTACAATGTGTACAAGCAAAATGTTATAGAAAGTAAAACGAAAACTACGTCGCAAGTTATAAAATTTGTTTACCTGTTCGTAAATTTGTATAGCTTTGTCGTAATCTTCCAATTGAGCGGCGTACTGTGCGACCTTCAACATGCACTTGTTAGCTGAACTAACAGATTCTTCACCACGGAAGTAATCGGCGGCTTGTTCGTAATGTTGAATTGCTTTTGCCTAATTATTTGAAAGACGCATTTAATTTCACAATTTTGTTTAAGACCTTTTTCTTTGCAATTTTTTTCTTACCAAAGTATTAGGATCTGATTCGTACATCTCGGCAATGCTTTGATGATGTTTAGCTGCCATAGTGAATCGTCCCATATCGGTGTAGATATCTATGGCTTTCAAAAGACACGAAACAGCTTCTTCTACGTCGGACTTTGGAATTGATTATAGCAAAATTACTTCATCTTTATTGATGATCATAAGGGGGAAATTGAATCTTACCTTTTTGTAACAGTTGGATGCGTCAACGTACATCGTACCAGCGTCATGACGACTTCCAGCTCGTGAATGTAAAGTAGCAGCCTCACAGAAGGCCTGTCCGGCCTTTGACCAATTTTTGGCCATTTTAAACATGTTTCCAGCACGTTGATAGCATTCAATTGCATCCTCAACCTTATTGGATCCACTACTAGGTGGGACATTCATTTTTCATTATCATCATAAATATAATATAAAATTACATGCAAGAGAAAAAGTTCACCAAAGGGTGGGGGTAGGCTAAGATGGTACTTACCCAAACAACGATCCGAGAAAACCCTTTTGTTGGGTTAGTTTCTTTTCAGCTTCAGCCATTAGCTGCATAGCTTTTTGTTCATTGTCCGCCATGGTTAATGGATTATTTGAGAAATGATTATTATATTTCTGTAAAAATGTTCGTCCTGGGATAACACGGAAAAATTTTCTCTTTATGACACAGAACTATTGATTTCTTTTGCCTTTGCTTTTTGCCTTTTTTTCTCAATCTCAACGTATTAAGATAAAATGAAAATGACATAAGTGTTTTCGTTATGAAATGGCTGGTGGCGTTGCGAGATTTTGTGGATGTGTTCGCATGTGGGTGATCATAAATGTGTGTTTTAATCCATTGACCTCCTGATATGGACTAGAGCACTATTCACATGAGGACGAAGAACGGCTAACGAATGAACGAATATTCGTCGATTTTGACATTTCACAAGAGAGCTTTAAATTCGTCACGAATGATCTAAAACAACAATGATATTTTTAATTTTAAGTACACGGGATGATTTTATTCGTTGCGAGGGTGGATAATGTGGAACGGGAATAAAGTTTGACAGTTCGTATCAACTACAATTTTTTTGACGACGAATAAATTTGTTTTCTTAAAATGTATTAATATATAATATTGAAATCATGATTATAAATCCAACAGAAACTATATTGCTACCGTTTTGTTGAGAATTTGTGTGGAAATATATCTTTAAACATATACCTAACACTTTGTAATTCATTCATCGTTTGTTGGTCGCGCTCATATGAATACTGCTTAGTAGTATTTGGTATCATCTATTCCATAACGCAACTAGCTCTTTTGTAGGTTCATTGGAAAAATGGAGTAAGTTTTGAACTTAATTTTTAGTTTAGTTTAGTTTAGTTTAGTTTATTCATCAAATAGATTACAGTTAATCTCTTAGACTATGATAAAAGTACATAATTTAATTGTTGGTGGGAAAATATGTATTTAATACACAAACGACTATTACAATTAGAATGTTTTATTGTCTACCTTAAATAAAAACATATTTAATTACAATTAGGAACAAATTATTCAAATATTATTTAATACAAGAGATTTGAACATGTTTCGTGAACAATTAGAATAAAAATCAATCCTGCTACAAATTAAATTAGCCTCCCTGATACAACGGGAAATAGGTTCATTTCGACCATAATTGCTACGATGAAACTGTTCATAAATAAGAAATCGACAACGTGTTGTTCTTGATGGAGCAATTCCTCCAGTTACTAATGATAGTAATGGGGGACAATTAATATGATACGTTATGATGTCTCTAATAAACATCACTGAAAAGTATACTCTACGATCTTGAAGAGATTGTATTCCAAACAGCAAACACCGAACACTATAGGACGGTCTTGGAATCCTCCATTTCAACTTAAAGAAAGCATATCTAGTAAAATTCTTTTGAACTCTCTCAATTCTATCCCTTGAATTATTATAATAAGGATTCCAGACTATGCTGCAATACTCTAGAACCGACCTTACAAAAGAATTATATAGCGATTTTAATGTATAGGGATCTGAAAATTCTCTGGTGTTTCTTTTGACAAAACCAAGCATTTGATTAGCTTTATTAATCATATAGTCGTAGTGAGGTAAAAATGACAAATTGGTATCTAAGATAACTCCTAGGTCTTTCTTTGTTCTCACTCTTTCTAGTTTTATGTGTTTTATGTTATAAACAAACAAAATTGGGTTGTAATTCCTGAAACACGACAAGACTTGACATTTAGAAATATTAAGAAGAAGGTGATTCCGTTGGCACCAATCATCTAATCTTGTTAGATCCTTCAAAAGGAGCGAACAATCAGATTCACTGCTTATTTTACGATAAAGTTTTAGATCATCCGCAAAAAGAAGGCAATTCGAATCATTAAATACATTAGGTATGTCATTTACAAATAACAAAAACAGTAATGGCCCTAAATGACTTCCTTGAGGAACCCCTGATGGAACAAAGATGTCATATGAGAACGAGCAATCTATTTTTACTTTTTGAATTCTACCTGTCAAGTATGATTTTAGCCACTTCAATAACGAAGAGTGAATACCTAGGGAAGTTAATTTATGAAGTAAGACGTTATGATTAATTCTATCGAATGCTTTCGCAAAATCTGTGAAAATAATATCCGTTTGACACATCATTTCCATATTTGATATGATATCGTGAGCCAATAAAGCTAAGTTTGTCGCAGTTGATTTACCTGAAACAAATCCATGTTGGAAAACTGATATGTGGCTACGAAACAAAACTGACAATTTGTTACAGACTAGCTTCTCGAATATTTTTGGTATTGCAGAAATTTTACATATTGGCCTATAATTAGTAATTTCCTGCCTTGACCCCGATTTAAAAATTGGAGACAAAAACGAAATTTTCCACTTATCCAAAAAATTTCCTTCTGCAAGTGAAAGATTAAAAATTATAGCAAGTGGTTCAGCTAACGCAATTGCACAATTTTTTAAAAGACAAGCAGGAATCCCATCAGGTCCTTCACTTTTATTGGCATCTAATCCAGACAGGGCCTCTTCAATTTCTTTACGACTTAAGTTCACCGAGCCGAAGTCGACAATTCTATTTACGGAAGGCATCTCTTGGATGGAAGGAGCGTCCATTGAATAAACTGATTGAAAATAATTAGCGAATAAATTGCATATTTTTGGTATCTCACTAGTCGTGGTGTCGAGGTACTTCATATAACTAGGTATTCCATTTGACTTCCGCTTCGAACTTATGAAATTCCAAAAATGCTTGCTGTTTGTTTTTAAATCATTCTCAACCGATAAAAGATAGTTTCTATACAAGAATTTGTTTAGGATTACGAACTCACGTTGCCGACTAAAGTAATTTAATCGCAGTTCCATATTCTCTTTGTTGATTTTATATAATTTGTAAGCTTTATTTTTTTTATTTTTTAGATTATTCAATCTCCTGTTATACCAGGCAGGACTAGAATTAGATTTTAATTTTCTTTTAGGTACATAGATATCAATTGCAACATTTAAAATGCTTATAAATTCAGTATACAAATTTGCTAAGTCCAGTGAACTAAGGATATTATGCCAAGATACAGACAATAAATAATCAACCATTGCATCATAGTCAGCTTTTCGAAAATCATAAACATACTTATGAATAGATACTTCTTTTTTTAGAAAGTGGTAAAAATAAATATTTCCATCAATTGCAACATGATGAATGGAGTTTTTAATGATCGGGAAGTTGGACTTGTCAAGACAAATGAGAAACTCATTGTCCACGAAAACCAAATCAAGTATCCTGTTCAGGTCATTTCTTTGATTATTAATCTGAATTAAATTATATTCACCCAAAAAGTCTATAACAAAAGATTCTATTTCAGTCGAAACATTGAAAGGAATTAAGCATTTGTCTTCCAAGTCCAACGTCCATTCAATGTTACAAAGATTAAAATCACCTGCAAGTAAAATATGTTGTGAACTTTTAAGATTATCCAAAATTGATTTTAAGTTATTTAAATGAGCTTTGTACAAATCCAAATTACTCTTAGGAGGAATATAGCTGGCTGAAACAAATAATTCAGATTCATCTATTTTAACACATAAAACAAGTTGATCAATATCAATGTCGGAGTTGGAAGAGTTTGATTCCAATATAATTTGACTACATGTCAGCGAAGCACGAATTGCAATCAATACTCCTCCGCCTCTTTCCATACCTGTCACTAAATTTGATCTATCTTTTCTGAATACATTGTAATAATTAGAAAAACATTCAGTACTTAAATGATTGTCTGTTAACCAAGTTTCAGTTAATATAATAATATCATACGTATATGAGGAAAATGATAAAAAAATATGATTTAATCTGGTCCTTAACCCACCAACATTTTGATAATAAAAGGATAAGTTTTCAAAACTACTTGGTGAAAGCATTGGCGGCAGGACAACAGCAGCAGCAGCAGCAGCAACAACAGGAACATTTTGATAATCGAGATTTTCAACTCTGTCAGCAGCAAACGGTGTTATGTTGAATTGACTGATAGGGGAACATTCTCGTTTTTTGGATAATTAACGAATGGCTTTACTTTAACACCCCATGGCCATAAAGAAGCATCACTCATTAGCTGATCAAAACAATCTGAAGGAACACTTAGTTTAAAGTTAATGTATTTTATGTCAGATTGGGGAATGCCTTTTTTCACTAATTTAAAGCATTTAAAGGCATTGAAAGGTATTTTAGATGTAGATGAGATGTGATTAATAAGATCTTCCGGAAGTGTATCCACTTTAAATTTAGTAACATGCAGCCATTTAGAAGAAGTCAATGCATTTAATGAACTACAGCCTGTCCCAACAAGCCCATGATTATGGTTTTGCTTAGGTTTTGTTTTTTTCAGAAACTTAACCCAGCTTGAATTGTTTACATTTGTATCGTTATTATTTAATACAAGTTCGTTAATCTCAGCAGCAGGTTCAGAGATTTCGATGAGAGGCTGCACTACGTCATTTGCTTCACTCCTAATAATGGTTTTATTTACGTCAAGTATGTCACTCGTATTGGTACTACTTCCTTTGAACGTTTGTAATGCAGAAGAATCGTCATCAGCATTCTCTTGCATTGCATTTTGCTCGGAATCACCATTGCATTCAGACATTGACCCAACAATATCGACGTCATTAAGAGATGTTTTAATTTTATTTTTATTTTTATTTTCACCAACATCACCCAATTCATCATCATTTTCATTGTTAACGAGAATAATTTCAAGAGAGGGATCGGGTTTGTTGCTCAAAACCGGTTTGTTGTTGAAGATCTGTTCATCATTTGAACTCGCAGACATCGCAATAGTACCAACAGCAGCAGAAACATTAGAACTCAAACCAGATGGACCAGCACCACACGGTTCATCATCGTTATCATTATCGTCGGTGATAATCACAAGAGAAAGATCAGCATTGGTGTCCAACACCGGTTTATTGTTTTCGTTTCGGTCTACTTCCTCAGATATTGGAAGAGGGGTTGCACCAACAGGTGCAGGGGCAGGGGAAAAGGTCTGGCTTGATGCAGCAATTTTTAAATGCTTAGATGAGTCATTAAGGGAAGGGGTAAGGGGCATACCATTAGGAGAAAAACTAAGCAAGTTTAGTTTGTTGCTTCGTGCACTAGATGGAGAATTTTTGGCAATATTTTTTCTAATGCATTGCAATGCCGGGGAGCTGATTTTTTTTAATGGTTTCTTGGAAGGTTCAATAACCTTTCCTTTATTATTGCTTCGCGTTATTCGTGTAATGGCATGCACTTCACTATTGTTGTTAAGTTTTAGATTATTATTAAGAAAAAGATGAGGAAACTCGATTTTAAGAAGACTGATGTTTTGATTTATATTATCAACGAGCGCTTCCAATTTATTGATGTGTGTGGATAAGCTACTTAAGCGGCACTTGTCGCACTTAAGGCAAAGATTAGATTTCGAATTTAAGATGTTATATTCTGTTTTTTTAATTTTTGCACAAGTCAAATGCAGCACAGAATTGCAGATACCACACGAAATTGATTCGGTAGAAACAACTTTATTACAAATGATACAATTATTCATGATTTAAGTTAGGAAAAAGACAACAAAGACAACCGTCTCGATTGAAGGATAACTTGAATATTTTTGTATTGTGTTAATTTTATCTAAACCTACTAGAAGGCAAGCATAGCTTAAAAGTTGGAATCACTTTTAAGAGGATTTTTATATTTTATGAGAATAAGTATCGTCTAGCGTTTAATATCTGCTATGTCAATGTTTAAATCCTTTTGCACAAAAAGCCAAAAAAACTCCAAAGTAACTGTTTCTAGCAGTAAGATAAATAAATTAGGTGACCCAACAGTCCGTAGAGAACCAGGGCCTAGTGACTTACAACTCTCAACCATCCCTGTGTGCGATTAAAATTGCAGGGATTGAGGGGACCTACAGTTTATATGCAGAATCCGAACGGCTAATTTGAGAAAGCACTTTTTCATGACAAGAATCAATCTGGGAGAATTTATCAATTCCTCGCAAGAGGCAGTACCCGTGAAAAAAACTTTAGATGGCACAGTCAGGGATCAAACCCAAGACCTCTGGCATGACAGTCCAACGCACTAACCATCATGCCATGGGTAATGTTTCTAACACTAATATGTTTATTTCGAGACCGCCCAACGTTTGGACGTGTTCCTTACCAGATAGTACACCTGAAGTAACCGCACAGATCCAAGCGGCTGGATTCAAAAAAAAAATTATGAGCAGGATTTGTTGGAGATTTTAAGGGAAAGAAAAGAGGAAAATGTAGACGAAGACAAAACATTTTTACTTCTTTGTTACCATCGTTTAAAAAACTCAAAGACATCGAAAAATTTGATGTCAAAATTGAACTTTTGCGAGAGAGCTTTAAACATTAAGAATCACACAAAGGATATCATCCGTATTCAAGGAACGATTCAGACTCCGAATCAAATTAGTTGGACGTGCCATTCATTTTAGTTTCTAAATTCTTAATTACATTTTATGTTAATTTATTGCATTAGTAAATAATTTTTTTTAATTAGAACATAATCTTTATTTGTTGCCTCAGTGTAATCGCCAGTCTTTCTTCTGGAGATATTGCTTTCCTCCGACTGTTATTTTTGAAAGTTTTCAAAGGCCGTTTCAAAAACAGAAGTTCATTTCAACTTCTTTTGAACATGCGGAAGTAATTGAAGAATTTGCTTGGGTGGGATGTGAGGTCTAGATGCATTATTTAAAATGTTTGCATAAACATCTTCAATTTTTAATATGTTCTAATTTATTAATTTGTTCATCCATAAAGTTATGTTCTAAGTTCTATTTCTGTTATAAAACGACACTTTGAAGTTAGGAAAAAAGTTTTATACATTTTAAAGTTTTACTATACAACTTTTTGTTTTTGAGATAAATATCTGTTCCCTGCACAACAAATTTTGACATTTCACTGGAAATCTCGATTTTTCACTTTTTCATGTGTTCAAGGAACAGGTATTCATCCTTATTATTGAATCAAAAATTTAAAATAAATAAAAAACCCACACGTCACGATTCTTAAAGCTTGCACGCAATTTTTCAAAAAACTATCTTGTTGAGACCTACATCATAATTCAAGTTTATAAAATAACGACAGCTTTCTCTATTTATTTTAGATATTTGGTGTTGTTTCCTTTTGACTTACTAACCTTATTGAGAAAAAGTTACTCAGGTTGAATTTTGCTTATGATGTATTTTCCACCTGATTTATAAATAAATCATATTCTTATTCTTTTCCGTCATTTTCAAAAAAAAAGTATCGTTTTAACGAACTGAGTTTCTTTAATGCACCTCGATTTTTACATTTTCCATTAAAATATTTTATATTTTATTATTTTAATGTTGATTTGATTTTCCGTTGAGAAGGGAACGGAGTAAGGGGAATAAGTAAAATCACAATGAAAGAAGACGAATGTCAGCAACTAGTCACATAACATTTTTCTCTACGTGTGAATTTGAGTCCTCAACAAATCATTGCCACCAAATCTCAATCTTTGAACACAGCCCTAATATGTCACTTGATTTAAGTTGACATTTGACATTTTCGTGACAAAAGTCATCTACCGTGAACTACTGTCTGCTCAAAGTTCGTTTTGGTTTGGCCGACTGTTTTTCAATGAATTTTAATTTTTCAATTTTCAATCAATAATAATTAAATATTTATTGAACTGATTAAAACAAAGGTAATAAAAAAAGAATGCATTTCTAAAATACACACACAGATTTTGACCATCAATTAAATTCTATTCCAAAAATTGTTCCTAAAACTAAAGTAAAATGATGTCAACTAAAAACTAATAAAACTAAATTTCTTTTTTTGTTATCTTCCAAAAGTGTGATTGTTGTGGATTTCTCATAAGACACACAATAAGATGTTGTCAAGCGTTAGAGGTTTTCTGTCCCGTCATCGTAGGAAGTTCATTGTGACCGGAGTCGTGGTAGGCGGTTCAGTTTTGGTCTTTAAGTATGCCAAAAAGAAGCTCCTTGATTTTCAAGAGCGCCAAGCTCGTGAGTTCATCGAACGCACTCAACGAATTCAGTATTTTGAATCACAAGAGCGCAACTGCAACCAAGTTATTCTAGGAATAAGCACAGATCTATGCAATGAGATTTTAAAGTTGCTTAATCACGAGGAACTGCTGGAGAGGCTGCGGAAGAATCCAGAAAATAAAATCGAACTGTGGGAAGAACTCAAAATCATTGCATTTACACGACTTGCAGTGCTCATTTACGCCACATCCATGCTGAACATCACACTGAGAGTACAAATGAATGTTATCGGTGGTTATGTGTACAAAGACACAATGCAGGAGGATAACAAACTCACCGACGACATTCGAGAGGCCTATTTGTCGTCTATTAGGTATTTTCTAGGCGATGGTTTGGTGAATTTAGTGCAGTTGATCAAAACAAAAGTAAAGGCTATTCTCAAGACACAATCGCTCACCTCTCGCTTAAGTCTCTCCGATCTGGAACAGCTCTTCTGGTCAATTCAAATGTCCATCAACAGCGATGCGAGTGATCCGAACAGCAAACTAGCAACCTATGTTATGCCCTCGCAACTGGGCAACTCTGGAGAAATTCTAGACAAGATGTACAGCGAAACATTGGACTTGTTGGAAAGCGATGATGTATCAACGATATGTTCAAACAACATATGCCGTGGTTTCTCGATTGCTGTAGATGGCATAGCCGAGTGTATGGCTGATTCCGTCAAAACCGCCTTGCAAGGTCAACCAGGAACAGTCACCGATGAAACGCCCAAATTCAATGTGAACAAAATCGAATTAGCTCTCGCCAAAATAATCCCTATTCTCAATGGACTGACAGCGAAGGGCGTTGATAGCAGCAAGAAACCCCAAAACTTTGTCACATCAGTAGTGACATTCTTTTTGGTGTCGGAAAAATGCAAGATGCTTGGAGCAAATGTTTATGAAGTATTTAGCGTATGAAATCTTTGTTTAAATCGAGACTAACGACAACCAGAACGGTACTGAACGCATTCCAATATGTGTGTGTTTTTATTTGTTTAAGTTTATAATTTATATTATATATTTTTCTTTTGTATTTTAGTTTTAAAGGGTCGCATGTGTTACAAAAATAAAGAATCAGGTATTATGAAGAACAATCACACAAAAAAGAAAGAGAGTGCGATTTTTGTTTCCTTCATTTTCATATTTTCTTTGAGTAGATTATTTTTTAATGGTTTAATATTTGCGAGATAGACAAAATGAAGTGGATTTTTTACTTGACAAATAAAGGAAGATTTGATGTTGACATTATAAAAGCATTTCAAGTTTGCATAATTATCTGATATGGAATTGTGATACTAGTGACCAACGACGAGAAATGGTTACCCAAAATCAATAAAATCATTAATTTAATTCTCATTCTTAGTAACGAAATTATCAAGTAAACAACACAAGACATTTATAGAAGGCAGAAGAGGCGGAGAGAAAAAACAAACCCCAAAAAGAACACATGAAAATAGTTTAATGTAGGTTTCAGAGGGTTTCCTAAAACTCAATTAACCGCACTAAATGAGGCTCCATTTCGGTAACCTATGTGAAAAAGGGCCATTGCTCCAAATTAAAATGAATTGTGTACCTAACTGAAATAAGCAGTTGGTGAAATGATTATTGATTGGCAATTGGTATCTGAAGAGATAATAAAAAGCTGTAGAAATGATTGTTATGAGAAGTTGACAAATAAATAAATAAAAAGCTACGATTAGAAAAAATATGAAAGCAGACTATAAAAATCGAAACGAAAAAAATTCGTTTGTTTTTTATTAGCCTGGATTTCCGTACCACTAGGTTATTTTTTTCTTGCACCTACATTTAAGGAATTTTAATGAAAGTACGATCGTAAATATACACTAAGGTATGTGTCTCAGGGCCCCGTTTTGTCTCCGACGCTCTTCCTTATTTATAAATGATGTTCTGTCTGAAACTTCTAACAGTACCCTCACCATCTCATATTCGTTTTTAGATTGGCATCCTTGTTCTTCGGATGTGGACTACCAACGGCAGCTTATGATAAGTTCATTAAATTCTGATCTTGACAGCATTGTCCAATGTAATCAAAAACCGTGTAGAATTTAATGTTTCAAAAACTAAATGCTGTCCTCTGTCGCAAAAGCGTAACCCCCCCCCCCACCTAATGCCACTATCCATGAGTGGTACTTGCATCAAAGAGACTGAACACCTTTCAGTGTTAGGTATGTTCATTACAAACCACTTGCTGTGGAGTGATCACATATTTGACATCGCCAAAAATGCTACTAAGTGTTTACGCTTGCTCCGAAGATGCAAGAAGTTTTTTACCCCTTTTGATCTAGCTATAATCTATAAAGCCTATATTCGTCCGAAAATAAAAGTAAAATTTCCACATCTGGGCAGGTGCTCCTATTACCCACTTGAGTCTCTTGGACATAATTCAAAAGAGAGCCTTAAACTGATAGGTGACTGTTGCCTAATTGAAACTTTTATATCACTCGAGCATCGCCGTAAGGTTTCATGCTTGTCATTATTTTATCGCTACTTTCATAAACAATGCTCTAATGAAATAGCCAGTTGCATTATTCCCTTCAAAGAATTCACCCGTAATACCCGTTCTTATAGGAATGCTCATCAGTTTAGCCTTGAGCCCGATTTCGGACGTACTGTTAAGTACAGAGATTCTTTCTTTAGTCGCACTACACGAATATGGAATACTTTACCAGACTCAATATTTCCCACTCATTGCAATGTGCAGACATTCAAATCCAATGTGCATCGGTATCTTCTTTCTAATCCTATCCTCCCTTCCTTATTGCTCCCATTGTGTAAAATTATTATAAGGGTATTCATATCCTCGTGCGCTTATAATTAAAAAAAAAATTCAAAAATTATTGATCCAGTTTTTCTAAATGAAAATTTTGACATTTCTCGACTTTTCGAGGTACCCATAATTTAAAACAAAGGTTTTTTGGTGCGTGTGTATACGAGTCCGAATGTATGTATGTCCTTAAGTCTCGTCCGTGCATTGGTATACATTTTTTTGTGGGTCATGTCTGATATCTTATGAAGAAATGAAGTTATCGGCTTCAAATAAATTTTGTTTTACAGATAAAAACAATAAAAGGGTCACAAAAGACTTTCTAAAAAATTGAGTAAGTGTTTTTGTTTTTACGAGCCATTTAAAAACAAATTGAAAAATTTGATTGACCCCAAATATCTTATGAACCAATAACGTTAACAACTTTAGCTTAATTTTATATTAAACGTTTTGACGTAATAACAAATTGGTGCAAGCTAAAAAATTCAACTAGGTGTATAACTGAAGACAAAATACTACTGAAAACTTATTTTTGACTATCTCAAGGATACATGATGTTTTGGTCATTTTCTTAGGAAAAGGATATCAACTTGATAATTCTTTTTCAAAAATATTTGATATTTGATTCAAAAATCACGGGAACAAGAAAAAAATTGAATTCAGGCTTTTTTAATCTTTTATAAAATGTAATCATTACGGCCAATTTCATGACAAAGTTCTAGTCTCTGAGACTTGGTTTATTGATAATTTGGAACTCGATTGAGTTTCAACTCATTTCCTCATCATGTTCTTAAAAAATTATATTTTATGTGCAATAATTACATGTATTTAGAAAATACATAAACATGGACAGTTTGGAAATTAGTCATAAATAGGAGCTGTAAAATGTAAAATGTTGTGGGCTCTAATTGATGATACCATAGCAATATCGATACCAACATCTTGTAGGATGAACAATAACAGGGTTTCTACTCCTCGTGACAAATGGTTTGACAGAGACTGCTCACAAGCAAGGAAAAAATCATTTGCTTGGTTAAAGCTTGTAAGGAAGTACCCTCAAAACCCCTTTCTAAAGCGTGAATATTTGTCCGCTAACAAAACTTTAAAAGCCTTGCTTAAGTCTAAGCGTCAAGCATACTTTGAGAACATTGCACACGATCTTTCAAGTTGCAGGAACGCGTCACAGTTTTGGAGCAAAGTCCGCCTTATAAACAACGACAGTCAATTACCGCGACCTTGCCTACCGATCGAGCTGAAGGATTTATGCGAACATTTCAAAAACCTCACAAAGGACAAGTTTACTACGAGCTTCCAATTTGCTATCCCTTTTCAGGCGGATGACGCCTTGGACGCCCCTCTCTGTATCTTAGAGGTAAAGGCAGTTTTGGTTGAACTGAAATGTAACAAAGCTCCAGGATCCAACGGTATACCGCCGGAATTTTACAAATTCAGCACACCCTCATTCATCGAACACTTTACTCTAGCGCTTAACCAGGCTTTCGAAGACGGATGCATACCTACTTATTTTAAGGATTCTATCGTCACTCCCATATTCAAGAAAGGTGACCGCACTGATCCTGCAAACTATAGAGGAATATCCTTGCTGAACACTTCAATGAAAATTCTGACAAGGCTTCTATACAAAAGACTCTACGGTTGGGTTCAAGCAAATCATCTCCTTGGTGAGTCTCAAGCCGGGTTCCGCAAGAACTACTCAACGATAGACCAAATCTACTCACTCACATCCATTGCGGACATCTTCATTAAAGATAAAAAGAAGCTGTATGCCTTCTTTATAGATTTTAAAGCTGCCTTCGACACCATCGACAGAAAAGCTCTTATGCTTAAACTTACAACAAAGGTGTTTCAACAAAGTTTGGACGCATTTTGGAAAAATTTTATGAATCTACAACATCTGCAATCTCTTTCAACAACGATATAACGGAATCATACGAAGTGGAAGTAGGCGTAAGACAAGGTTGCAACTTAAGCCCTCTTTTGTTTGCACTCTTCATAGACGACATGGAGGACGATCTACAGGGTGGAGCAAAAGTTACAGCAAATCTTCTAGTGAAATCCTTAAAATTCGCCGATGACATTGTTATATTTGCTGAAACGCCTGAAAGTCTCCAGTTGATGATAAACAGAATAGCTGCATTCTGCTACAAATGGAGGCTTCAGGTAAACCTTAGCAAATCCAAGGTTATGATCTTTCGTAACGGTGGAGGCCCAAACTGTCGCAACGAAAAGTGGAGATTTGATAGCAAGGAAATCGAAGTAGTAAGTGACTACAACTACCTAGGAGTAAAGATATCAAGAAATCTGAATCTGAGAAACCACATTGTAGAGAAACTAGCCAAATCAAAAAATGCACTAAATGCAACGTGGAAGTCCATTATGCACAACAAAGACGTTCATTTCAATTCAAAGTTCCGAATTTTTGAAACAACGGCGAAGGCAGTTATGTGCTACGCCGCACAAGTATGGGGTCACAAAGAATTCAGTGAGGTGGAATATCTTTTGAGATATTTTCTAAAGAGAACTTTGAGGCTTCCAAACAGTACTCCAAATCACATTCTCATGCGCGAGACGGGTCTTCCTCCTCTATTCATTTCGACACTTAAAATGCAAGTAGACTACATAATAAAGACGTTAACCATGAACGAGAACAGGCTGCTCAAAAAAATAACTATGGTCATTTTAAGAAGGAAGTCATCTTGGTTCGAGAGCTGGAGTAGCTTAGCTACTCTTTGTGACCGTCAGCTAATTCTAAACGAAAATAGGCCAGATCAATGGAAAGCTGAACTTTATGATCTCATTAGTGCAGTTGATGTGAAGAAAAGAGAGGAATTCATTACAAAAGCTAGAGAGTCGTCAAGCAGACGTATTTACGCAATGCTCGATTACAATCTTGCAACCAGAAGTTATTTCAAGGAAGAGTACTCATCCGACCTCATGTCACTGGTTTTAAAAACAAGAGGAGAGTTGCTGCCACTCAACTTTATGCCGCATAGAGAAGAACGCTCGGAAATCTGCAATTTGTGCAACCAAGGAGAAAGGGAAAACATCTACCACTTCCTTTGCAGATGCCCGATCTTAATGGAATCTCGGAGGAGTGTTTTTGGGAAGAGTTTACTGAGTGAAGATGAAATGATAACCATTCTCAATGGAGCTGTTTGGAAAGTCCTGTTTCAATTTGTCAAGCTTGCTCTTTCATACAGAAAAAAAATTACAGATGAACTTTTTTAAATACAAAAAAAAATTACTTAAAATCTACTTTAAAGTTTATATTGTCAACTGGCAGACGGCTTAGGCCATGCTCTAAAAATGTTATTTTATTTTTATATATATATATATAATCTGCATAAGACTTAAAGAAAAATAAAACATTTGTTAATCTAATCTAATCTCTAACAGTTTCATAAAGTGCAAAATTTAGATAAGCATTAAAACCCATTAAACTATTTACTCTTCATGCGTTTTTTTTATTTTTACATATTTATTACATCAAAGGGATGGATGGACATTATACATATTATGTACATCGACTTTTCAATCTGCACAAATAGACATAAGAGTTTTTTAAATTATTACTAAACTTTGAGCAATATTTGTTTCATTTTTCGTCTCGACAATAATCTCTTGGCTAAACCTACTGAACGGACGATTTCTTCAAACTTTAAATCTGATAAAAATTAATTAAATTAAAGACAATTTATTTAAGGGCAACGTTCCTACAGCTTCAAGTATTTGTTTGATAGTAAAAATAAATTTTAAATAATAGATAACAAACCGATAAATTATACATAAGCTAAAAAGTAACATATTTTGTTTAGTGATTTATCTAGCTTTAAGTTGCATCATATGATGATATTTTAACCTTCCTATACCCGCGCATTGGTCTGTGAGACCGTAAAATTACTTTTTCTCAAATATTTTAGTAACGGTGTAATTTAGCAATTTAATTTATTTATTAAATAAAAAAAAAACTAATAAGGACTTGGTTTATTTCGTTATTAATATGTTATTCTATAGATTAAAAAAAAATAATAAAGATATTCAAAATAGAAGAGAAACTACGGGCTTTTTAGATTCGGTCCGAGAGACCGTGCGCGGGTATAAGTGCTATTTTTTTTGACGCGGGTATAGAAAGGAGATTTCAGGGACTCGAAACAAATTTCTTTTGATATTTATTTGAGAAAGATCTTTAGTGCAACACGAATATTATGTACAATGTACATACATATGTATGTATGTACATGAGTACTTTTATCAAAAAAGAATACATTAAAATAACACAAATCTTGAACGAAATCCAATAAAACGCGAAAACACAATTTTTACTTCGAAAAAGTGAGAATATCAAAACCAAATCCTAAATCCAACAAAAACTAACAAATATTATTAAACAAACTACAAGATGCTACAAAACTAGCCAAAAACACGTTACAACTTAGTTCCATTTAACCGAGATCTAAAATTCAAAAATGATTTTAAACTGAGTTTAGTAGACAGGATTAGATGTGAAGAAATGCTCGAGCTCTAAATATTTTTAAAATGGCGTTAAAAAGATAAACCGAGAATTACTAGATCGGGTTTTTGTTTTATTTTATTTATTTTAGAACTTCAACTCGGCCATTCCTTAACATCTCGTCATATCTGCACAGCTCGGTATTTTTGAGTTCTAATATCCTAGACCACCAAATTTGAGAGCCTAATAAATCGAAGTTCTATCTCAAACTGAATCCTAAATCAGAGTTCTAACGCCTGAGAACTCAATGAAAAAATGAGTTTGAACTCAATGGAGTTCTAATAAACCGATTTCTAGATACTAGAATTTTGTCAAGAATTCGCATTTAAAGACAGTGTTGCAATACCAACTTAAACCGTTATTTATAAATAAACTTTGTAATGATTGTTAAGAGTACTAAAAAAAATTATTATCCAAAAAAAATCAAATGAATCTGAGATGCCACGGAATAGCAAATAAGTCCAAGTTTAGTTTTACGATATTACTAAAAAAAAACTTTATTATCTAGGTAGGTTATTTTTCAGATTATTTAGTGAAGAAATAACCTTCTTTAGAATTATGAAACAAAATGCAATAAACAATAAACAGAACAACTACTATAAATATGCGGCAGTATATAAATGCGATAGTATTCCTTTTTCTGCAATGAATAAAGGATGAATGTTAGTTCCAAAGCTACTTCTGACATAATTGCACCAATCCTTAAGGCAATTTTTACCAGCTGTCTTTACCTGGTCCATGTTCCCTCGGCATGGAGAGAAGTTAAAGTTGTTTTTATACCCAAAGCAGGTAAATGCTCGCAAGTTAATTCTAAAGATCAACGACCTATAAGTCTATCATCATTCCTTCTTAAGACCTTGGAAAGATTGAT
This sequence comes from Eupeodes corollae, assembly GCF_945859685.1. Lineage (NCBI taxonomy): Eukaryota > Metazoa > Arthropoda > Insecta > Diptera > Syrphidae > Eupeodes > Eupeodes corollae. Next base: position 293,822,033 of record NC_079147.1, read on the forward strand.
TGATATCCATTTAAGGGCACGTATCGATACAAGACTTCTGTCTTCGTCGCAACATGCCTACTGTAAAGGTAAATCGGTGGAAACAGCGTTACACACTTTAGTACGCGCCGTCGAATATTCCCTCCATCATAAAGAGTTCACTATGTTTGCTTTCCTTGACATCGAAGGTGCCTTTAACAACGTGGACACATCTGCAATCACATCTGAACTAACATCTCTAAATGTAGAGTTCGCTTCGGGAGTTGATTCATTTAATGCTGACTAACAGAATAATCAACTCAAAACTGAGCAACTCTTCTGGCAGACGATTCGTTAGTAGAGGAACACCGCAAGGTGTTGTTCTATCCACTCTCCTCCTAATTAGTCTGGAGGCGGAGGGCTAAAGAGTGATAGCATATGCGGACGACGTTGCTATAGCAGTGTTAGAAAAGCATCTTAACACCTTAAAAGAACTCTTACAAAATGCCTTAGATAGACTAAAACTTTGGTCTGATCGGTGTGGACTGGGTGTTAACCCACACAAACCGATTTAGTCTTATTTTCGAGGAGATACAAAATTCCATTTGTCAGACGAGGCTAAATACCTGGGTCTTGTCTTAGATAAATAACTAAATTGGAAACGCAACGTACAGGAAAGATTCAAAAAAGCTACTGTAGCTCTCTTTTCTTGCAAAAAAAGCTATTGATAATAAATGGGGCTTAAAACCCGGAATCACGCATTGGCTATACACACCGGTAATTAGACCGATTTTAATGTACGGTGTGGCAGAATGGTTTACTGCTTTGTAGAAAGGAATAAACATGGATAAATTAACTGCGGCACTGGACACCTTACTCTACCTAACACATCTTGACATCTTGCTATTCTTCTCAAAGCTTCGTCGCAGTGGACTAACAACAAATTTGGCCACTCTCTAATTCTTAGTTATTTAGAATCAATCCAAAGCACAGTGCAATTCGACAGAAATTTCGACATTTCTATACCTGGCGGATCTTTTTGGGAGGATAGGACATTCCTGGAAGATGGGTCAACCCATTTTTATACAGATGGTTCAAAAACTAAAGAAGGGATTGGTGGAGGTGTGTACTCTGAACGACTGAAATTAAGTCTCTCATTCAGCCTTCCCAATCATTGTAGCGTGTTTGAGACAGAACTTAAAATAAGTCTTGTCCTGTCTTAAAGAAAATGTGATATCAACATCTCAGATAGTCAGGCTGCTATCAAATCACTTGATTCTGTCTCTACAAACTCTATGACAGCCCATAACTGTCCTTTATCTCTAATGGAGATGGCACAACAGTTTAATATTCACCTTTGCTGGGTGCCGGGCCATAGAGACATTCCAGGCAACTGTAAGGCAGATGAACTCTGCAAGGCGCTGTGAGGAGGGCAGGCACCAGGTGGAACAGCATCACCACGTGTCAGGTCACAAAAAACATCTGGCCAACACTGGATTTAAAACATTCAAGGTGCTTGCTCTCCCTAAGCAGATCGCATATAAGCTCGATAATAGGTGTCATAACCAGACACTGTCTAATAGGAAAGCACGCCACGAGACTAAGCGTATTCTCAAATGACCTTTGCAGAAGCTGTAGGGACGAGAAAGAGGAGGAAACAGCTTTCTATCTTCTCTGTACATGCCCTGCTCTGGCTCGAAAACGCAAGAATTAGCTAGGAGAATTTTTCTTTAACGATCTAATGTTTTTATTGTTTCTCTGCTTTTCAAAAAAATAAATATAAAGTTTGTATTCGCATTGTTTTGATGCATATACCAGCTATCTGCAGGTTTGCAGTTCCCTGCGATAAGAATGTTTCGATAATATAATTTGGGGAAAACTTTTGAAGTCGAAGCTTACTTTTTGGATGTCAGTTTTCAGTTTAAAAAAAAAACATTCTATTCCTCGGAATGTTATTGAAAAGACATTTGGTGTGCTGAAAAACCATTTTAAATGCTTTGGCCGTTTCCTCAATAACAAGTAAAGCTGTAATTTCTCACACACCGAGTGCATTTCATAAAGAAGTTTAGGCTTTTTTTTCTCTTAAGAGGGTCATTCCATGTGACAGCCTGTATTTTTAGGATTTTTTTTACGACCAGTAAATGGATACAACTTTATAAAGTTTCGAAATTTTTGGAATTTTTGCTTGTCGATAGTTCACTCCATGTGTTTACATGTGCTGAATCCAACCCAACAAATTTCAAGTCGTTCGGTCAAGCCGTTTTTGCGATACCATGGAGGAAAGTTTTTGAAAAACACAGTTTTGGAAAAACTCGTTTAAAGTTTCAAGACCTCTTAACTATGAAATTATCAACTTACCTTTTAATCGGCGATGCCTGGTCCATAGAGCTTTCCTTCCTCTTCTTCTTGAAACTCTTTCAAAACAGATTGTTTAGCTGTTAAATCAATTCTGGCTCGTTTAACGGCATCACTTACGCGCCGCTCAGAACGTGAAATTCGCTATTCATCACATTTCTCAACACAAGTATGGGATTCGTGGCCTATAGCGCCTTCCATAACTGACATTACTTTCAAAACCTTCCACCGATTCCTTTGTTTTATCTTTTTTAACAGCCCTATTAATATTAGTTAATCTTTATTAATTGTTTAAAGGAAAAAGATGGAGTGTACAAAAATAAAGTAAGTATATCAAACAGGAAATTCGTTGTAATACAAAAAGCAAAAGGTAGTTCAGAAGTTAGTCATACAATAAAAAACTCAGCAGAGGGGGTTAAATTTAAATTGACATGCGTACATTATAATTTAACATTTAGATGTGCGTATTATTATTATTACAACACCCCTCCTCAATTAAAAGTTATTTAAGATTTAACATTTTACAAAATTTCTTTAAATTATTCTTATTAAACGGTTTAGTAAGTCCGTCAGCAACTTGGTTGTTTGTTTCAATATATTTTACATCAATAATATTTTTCAAAATTTTATCTCTAACAAAATGGTATTTAATATCAATGTGCTTAAGGCGTTTATGATTTTCTGGGTTTTACGAAACAAATATAGCAGATTGGTTATCATCAAATATTACAGCTGGTTCATTTTTATCATTAAGTCCAATTTCAATTAATAAATTTCTAATCCAGCAAACTTCTGATACGCCCAATGCCAATGCCACAAACTCGGCCTCTGTTGATGATAGAGCCACGCACTGCTGCTTCGACGATGACCAGGAAACTGTGCAACCATATACCATCATCACATAGCCCGATGTTGATTTGCGATCTTCTTTGTCACCTGCCCAATCCGAATCTGCGTAGCCAACCAATGTTTCAGAAGTTCGATTCTCAAAAACTAATTTTAAGTCCAAGGAACCTTGAATATAGCGGAGGACTCTCTTAAGTGCTTGCCAAAGTTGCTCGTTGCCGGATGATTGATATCTGCTGAGGTAGCTAATTGAAAAAGATAAATCAGGTCTACATGTTAACATACAATACATTAAATATCCTATTAACTGTCTACATCTGGATGTTAATTCTAAATCATTAGACGGTTCTTTAGTAATGGTTGTATTAGGTTCGATTGGTGTTGTAACTGCCTTGCAATGTTCCATATTGAATTTAACAAGCAGGTTCTTTAGGTAATCCTTTTGATCAATAGTTATTTTATTTTTAAATTGTACTATATTCATGCCTAGATAATTTGAAACTTTTCCTAGGTCTTTCATTTTAAAAGTTTGGTTAAGTTCTTCTTTTACCTTTTTGACATCACTTTCATGCTCTCCTATTATTATCAGGTCGTCAACATATAATAACACGAACATTTTTCTTGCTGATTTGAAGTAAAGGCAGTAATCAGATTTACTTCGATCAAATCCTAGATTCGTCATGAAGCTATTGAATTTTTGGTTCCAGTACTTGGGTGATTTCTTTAAACCATACAATGATTTATTTAACTTTAATACTCTTGAGTCATTTTTTATACCATCTGGTTTAAATAAGTATACTTCTTCGTCAATGGAACCATTCAAAAAGGCGCATTTTACATCCATTTGATATATTGGTATTTCATATTTCAAAGCTATGGCTAATAGAATTCTTAGTGTAGGTAACTTGGCGACTGGAGCATAAATTTCAGAATGATCAAAATCTTCTCTTTGCTGAAAACCCTTTGCTACTAATCGCGCCTTAAATTCTTTTTCGCCTTTCATTCCCGATTTAATTTTAAATACCCATTTGGTTTCTATAGCTTTCTTTCCTTTAGGCAATTCTGTTTCTGTCCATGTTTCATTTTCCTTTAAGGAATCTAACTCGTTTTGGATCGCTGCTGTCCATGAATGTCCGTCTGTTCCTGTTACTGCCTCCTCATAACTTATCTGATTTAATTCTTTGGCCATTAACAAACACCCCATATCATAATCATTATATTTTGTTGGTAATTTAACTGACCGTCCACTTCGTGTCAAACTTTCTGTTTCTCTATCCTTCACCTCAACTTCGCCTTCCATGTTCATGCTGTTTGCACCCAAACCTCTATCTCCATCTATGTCAATGTCAGCATTAAAAATATCTACTCTGCACTCAACCCTGTTTATTTCATCATCTGTTTGTAGAGATTCATTTTCTTCGACTATTTCTTCATTTTGTTCTTTCTCTCTATCTGTGTTTGCATTATGTGCATATTCTGTTACTATCGATGCTTTGCAACTTTCCTTAGTATTTATTTTGTTCCTGTTTTCTTTTACGTCTATTTTTCTTGAACTAAATACTACATTTATTGCTGTCACTACTTCTTGTTCTTCGTTCAGGTATATTCTATAACCTTTTGTGTTTTCTGTGTAACCAACTAAAATTCCTTCCTTTGCTTTAGCATCCCATTTCTTCCTCTTTGCATCAGGAATATGTACATAAGCAACAGAACCTATGGCTTTAAAGTAATCTATTTGTGGCATTTTCTGAAACCACAATTCGTAAGGGGATTTATTTTTGATTGAACTAGTGCCAGTGCGATTAATTATATATGTTGCTGTGTTAACACATTCGGCCCAAAACTTTTTGTCAAGACTAGCTCCTAACAAGATGGCACGAGCAGATTCTACGATCGTTCTCATTTCTCGCTCAATTTTCCCGTTTTGTTGTGGGGCATACGGTACTGTGAGCTGGTGTCTAATGCCTTTTAAATTCAAGATATCTCTTACCTTAACATTTGAAATTTCCGTGCCGTTGTCGGACCTCAACACTTTAATTTTTACGCCAGTGTCATTCTCTGCTGCTTCGATGAACTCTTTTAATTTGTCCGCGACTTCTGTTTTGTTCTTCAAAAAGTAAACAAATCTAAAATGAGAATAATCGTCTTTAAAAATTAAAAAGTATTTGCTGCCACCGATGCTTGTGACTTCCATCGGTCCATTGAGGTCGACATGGACTATTTCACAAAGGCCTGTTGTTGAATGGGTACTGCTCTTGAACGGCAAACGATGCATCTTGCCCTTTTGACAAGCGTCGCAACAATCGAAATCGGGTTTATTAACTTGAATATTATGCTTTTCTAAGATATTCTTACACTGCAGAATGTTTTGGTGTGCGAGACTTTCATGCCATGATGTCAGTGACTGTGATAGCAATGCGATTGGTGGTAACACTTTGAGTTTCATGATATATATACTTCCTCTTCGTAATGCCATTGCTTGAATATTGTCTTTAGAATCTACGATTTTACAAACATCTGAAAGTCCTTCGATTTTGTAACCTTTTGTTAACACCTTGCCTAGAGAAAATAGATTGGTCTTTAGCTCTGGAACATGTAACACCTCTAACATGTCTCTTCTCTCCCAACTACTCCCGTTGTATGCCGAAACTGACACACTTCCTCTACCCATCGCCTTAATTTCTCTGCCATCACCTATGGTTATCATCATGTCAACCAATTCATAGTTATTTATCCAATCTTTGTTGCATGACATGTGGTGACTTGCACCACTGTCCAAATACCAAGTTTCTTGTTGCAAATCAAAACCACTGAACAACGCGGAACCAATAAAAGCAGTCGGATTTTGTTCTTTTTCTTTCTGAATCCGGTATCTGCAATCCTTGATGAAATGTCCTGGCTTCTTACAGAAGTGACACAATCTTTTTGGTTCGTTTTTGTTAATTTGTTTTTGCCTGTTGAATCTTCCATGGTATTTGTTTTTATGTTGGCTCAGAAAAGCTATGTCTTTTGATGTCATTTCAACTTGACTGCTGCTTCTCTCTTCTTCCACGAGCAATCTAGAAATGAGCTCGTTTAACTTTTGGTCCTTTGTTGGGACAGATTCCCAAGCAGACACGAAATGTTTATACTTTTCTGGTAGCGACATTAGCACTTTCGTCACGACCATAGTTTCCGAGAGGTTTTCACCCATGCCTTTGAGTTGGTTCACTAAATCTTCGATTTGCGAAATGAAGGCCGAATTTAAGGTTAAAGAACTTCTGTTGCAGTAAATGAATACTTACTTTCGATTTTGGCTCATAAATGGTGTTTAATTTTTCCCACATCTCTGCACTGCTTTGACATGCTAACAAGTGTGTTAGGATTCCTTCTTCTATCCTGGTAACCAGTAGTTCTTGTGCGGATGCGTCTTTACTTTCCCATTCCTTTAGCTTTTCAGTTTCGGTTGGCTTCAAAAGAGTTCCATTTACAACTTCTAGGAGTTTCTTGGACCTAAAAACAATCGTCATTTGGAATTTCCACGTGGGCCAATTTCTTCCATTTAATCGATTGTGGACAGCAACATCGACTTTAGTTTCCATTTTTAATGAATCGACTTTAAACAAATAATTTCTTATAATTTTCAATTTAAATTGGTGTCTGGGCCCATAACCTATTAATATTAGTTAATCTTTATTAATTGTTTAAAGGAAAAAGATGGAGTGTACAAAAATAAAGTAAGTATATCAAACAGGAAATTCGTTGTAATACAAAAAGCAAAAGGTAGTTCAGAAGTTAGTCATACAATAAAAAACTCAGCAGAGGGGGTTAACTTTAAATTGACATGTGTACATTATAATTTAACATTTAGATGTGCGTATTATTATTATTACAACAAGCCCGAAGTCGTATCTTTAAAACGACTTCGAATTTTGAAAAAAAAAACCCTTTACTACCGTATTCTAGACATATGAAAAAAAAATCGTTTTTTTGAACCCATCACATGAGATGACCCCTTTAAGTTAAAATTCTACTGTTTTTAAATAACTCCTTGTTGTCGAATTCACTTCATACCAACTTACTCTGGTCAAACACAAATCACTTGAAAATAGCAAATATCGAAACGAAGAACAAGAAAACTCACTTTTTTTTGAGCTCGAAGAAAGTCAAAACGATATCGAACACCAAATTATATTTTGATCCAATTTCAATTTCATTGCGTGTAAAAGTGAAACGTAGAGCTTAGCTGTATATCTAATTTGCCTAGACCATAATCTCGACAAATTGGCAAACAAACTATTTGAATATAAATAATTGTGCAATTAAATATTGATACAAAATTTTAAATAAAACACAGAAAATTGAAAGAGCAAGAAATTAAAACGAACTATTTTAATTCATACATAATATGATAACATTGAATTTACTTCTTCTTAGCCTTTGGGTCAGGAGGTGTGGGTGGTGTAGATTGCATTACTCCAGCTTCCCGCATTCTCGAAAATGCTTTGTCCTGATCATAATCTTTGTAGAATTCAGCAAAGCTATTTTTTCTTGCCCTTTTAAGGGTGAAATAAACAGTCGAAACAGCAGCCGCTATTACAAAAAAAGATCCAATAAAATTTCTGTTAATTGTGTCATTATGGAATCCTTTTAGTTTTGGTTTGCCGAAAGCACTCATTTTCTTCTTTTGAAATACCGGAATATTCTATGGACAACAATCCTCCTTCAACTCGAGGAACTTCGAATGAATGTGTTTATTTTTCGAAACCTGCATTAAAAGAAAATTCAAGGCATGCTTATGTTTAAAACGTTTTCAGCTGTCAAAACAAAACCAGCAAGTAGCTACAAAGTTCTGTGCAAGGTACTTGACCATGATTATATTAGAACATAATCTATGACGTCACAAATTACAGATTTTACGCAGTTTTTGCTGAAAAATAACTTCATAAGAATATGAGAACGAAAAGACAATTATTTTATTTCCTTATAGCATTTTATTGCTTTATAAGTATTAATTCACTTTAAACCTTAATGATTAAGACAGTTTTCATATTTTTAACACGATTGGAAAACACCAGCAGCCTTCATTTTTTCAAATGATTTTTGGGCATCGTAGGTCTTGTAGAATTCAGCATAGGCATCTTTCCTTGGGTCCTTGACGGCAACTTTGAAGAGCATGGAAACGGTGAACACCAAACCTACGGCAATTCCCAAATTCCTCTTGATGGTGGCATTATGCAATCCCCTGAGCATGGGCTTTGGGATTGATCCTGCAGATACTGGAGCGTCGGACATTTTGAGTACTGTTCACTTTCTAATGATAAAACTGACTGAAATAAAATTTAGAATTTGATGTATTTGGGATATTATGTAATGGGAAATGTGAAAAAAAGGTAAAATCAATCAAATTATTTGTCATACCTTTTGTCAAGAACAGAATTTTTTTAAGAAATGTCAGAAAAATGATAATGGATATAAGAGTATGAAGTTGGTTGAGGTTAGATTTGTTTTCGCAACAAAAGGTGTCGGTAAGACAGTAACTGACAGAACAGCCTTACCTACACATAAGGCACTGAACAAACGAAGATCAACAATTTGAAATAATAGATAGACCCTGATTACACGGGATGTTTGTTTCGTTCGTTTTCGTCTTTCGTCTTTTTGACAGGTACCTACCCTCGTGATTACACCTTTCCTTTTTACGTTCCTTTCGTTATTCCTCTTTTTGACGTTTCTGAAAAAACTGTGGGGGAAGAATTTAATTTTGTTTCGTTGTCCGGGCAGTAATAATCACAGAGTACCTACAAATTATAATTGGATTTCTTTGGCAATAATTTAGTAAAAAATAAAACTAATTTATGGAAGATAACACTAATAAAATTATTTCTTGCTTATTAGCTTGCTCAGCAGCTGCTATGTGTTTACTGGCAAAGAAAAGAAAGAAAAAAAACGAGAGTGGGTAAAGAAATGGAAAATGAGGAGAAAGATCGTGGTTGCTATACTTTACTCACGAAAGAACTTTTAATTGAAGGCAAAAATGCTTTTAAACAGTACTTACGAATGGATGATCATTGCCTCCAGAAACTAATAAACTACGTAAAGGTTGATCTTACAAAAAAAGACACAGTGATGAGAAATTGGATTTCAGTACCAGAAAAGGTTGCTCTTGTTCTCAGATTCTTTGCCTACGGTGAATCTTTTAGGAGCCTTGAATACCAAAGTAGGCTTTAGGAATCATTTATATTTATTACAGTTCCTGAAGTCTGTGAAGCCATTTATAAAAAACTTGGACCAGAAAACAAAAACTTATCTGCTCCCAGAAAACGTTAAAAAAAATATTCCAAGCTTGTTGCGTATTGCATAACTTAATAAATAATATAAGCCATTCCAGGGTTATTCATTTTTTACCGGACAGGGTGCATGTATTTATCAATCAAAATTTACAGAACATATAGATTCATACCAAACCCCTTTTTTATCTTGTATTTTCTTCTATGCAACTTAAAAGGAAAATAATAAAAACAAAAAAGCATAGTAACATAATTTGAAAATTCATTTTTACTGAGGTAATTATTTTGTTTGATGATTTTAAAACATTCATACTATTATTAGATTAGGTAAAAGAGGACTTAATTCTATCTACATTTCTTAAATCGTTTAAATAAATAATTAAATTTACATTATTTCACGTTTATATTTGCCTATACTACACCGTACTCTGGAAAACTTAAATTATAGCTGTAAATTATGCATTTTTTTTATTGGTTGTCAAAGCATAAACGTCAAAGTTCAACCAAAAAAAGTCCATACATTTTCAGGACTCTTTTCACGACTTCTTTCCCCCTACGTTTCGACACCCCTCTCCCGATCTGTCAAAAAGTCGAAAGAGGAAACAACCGAAAAAACATCTCGTGTAATAGGACACATAGAGTACAATATTTTTTTTTGTGTTCACTGAAGCAGAATTCACATGAGCACGACCAACGAATGAACGAATATTCGTCAATTTTGACATTTCTTTCACATGAGAGTTTTTAATTCGTCGCAAATGAACCAGAACAAGAATGATTTGTTTAGGTTAAGTACGCGCGATTATTTTATTTGTTGCGAGTGTGAATAACGTGGAACGCGAATAAAGTTTGACAGTTCGTATCAACAACAATTTTCTCGCGACGAATAAATTAGTTTTCTTAAATTTATTAATATATGATATTGAAAAGTAAAAGTATGCATCATAAGTCAAATAGAAACTATATTGGTATCGTTTTGTTAAACATTTGTGTGGAAATATGTCCTCAAACGTATATAAATTCACGTTTTGTAATGCATTCGTCGTTCGTTGGTCGCGCTCATGTGAATACTGCTTTATTTAAACCCGACCAAATACATTCATTAAAAAAAATTAAAGTTGTGTTGGCTGTACAATCCTTTTTTCATAAAGGCTGCCTAAAAATGTTTTTTCATTGTTCTAAATTATGTTTCTTTAAGGAATTTACGTTTTTGCGCTAATAATTAAAATTTAAGTTTTTCCGGCATATTCTACACCAAGTGGACCCGAATTGCTTAGTCCATTCAATCAGTCCAAATTTGGCTTAAATTGGCTTAAATATAATCTTCCAAAGATCTTACAGTTGGTGGTTTGACGTCATAAATCAGTATCTTAACATAGCCTCAAAAAATGATTAAAAGGTTTAAGTCGAACAAATGACCATTTTAAGGGAACACTTCTCAAAATAAATTGATTTTACAATGAAGGTTTAATTCACTCTATGAAAAGAATTTGCTCCTTCTTTTTTGAATTAAATGTCGTCTTTGTATATACAAAATATAGTATTATCATCATCAGACTTTACGGGAGGCTTTGTTTTGCTGATACGACATTCATTCATCATAAATTGCCAAACTTTTCTAAAGAGAAATGTCACACAGTTTGAAATTCTGAACTGTCAAATATTAAACAACAATTGCCAACATTTCTAATCCAGTTAGAAAAATCACACTTTTAAAACAGGTAATGATCGATAACGGGAAGAATTAGTAATTAGTAAAATATACTTTCAAAGATGATTTGAGAAATGTCATGCCATTCACTTTTTTCCATGTTAAATTTAGAAGCAACTTAAAAGACAGCACCAAATTACCAGCAACTTAAATCGTCGTGTGAAGGGGGATTTAACTTCAATTCAAACCTTTTCCATTTTTTATTGCTCAGAATCTCATGGGATTTTTCTAAGCAATCGCAAATGTCGATGTTGACAGATATCATATGTTATTTATTTCTTTTTTTTTTCTTTCAAAACAAAGTAATTTGCAATCCAAGTTTTGTTTTTTTTTTTAAATTAAGTTTTTAAACTATGAAAGCTGATTGCATCGACGAAGTTTCAAGATCTTGGACTGATGATCTACCAAAGTGTAAGAACACTGGAGCCGGCACAGCCAAACGAGCACCCCAATGGGGTGGAGGCGGCGGCGTTGGTAACGAAGGACACAGCTCTCGCATTAAACGAATATCCGATTGCAGTTTTTACTGCGAGGTCAATGAGAATACAAGTCTGTATGCAATATTCTCCGGACACAAAGGACAAAAAGTTGCCAAAATGGCAATGCAACGAATAGCAGCTGAAATAATTCTAGGCCAACTAATAGACAAACGGACGGATGAAGAAGTCCACGACGTCCTACGTCAAGCCTTCCAAACAGTTGAAAAATCATATCAGGAATCGATTGATGGTCTTCTAGCGAAATATGCCGTTCTGAGGTGTCAGATAGCAGATAACGTAGGTATCTATGAGGAGATAGTGAGGAATCTAGAATCCATTGAACAAGAACTGGCCATAGGTGCTAGTGCTGCTATATGTCTCATTTACAACTCGCGTTTATTCATATGCAATGTTGGCACTTGTAGGGTACTTCTTTGTCGCACCGACGCCAACCACACTTCTAGAGCTATCCAGTTTTCTGTTGATCATAACTTGTTGAATGAAGATGAAATTCTGAGACTCACTCAGCTAGGTGTTGATGTCTCCCAATTGAAACGCTTTGATATGTTTAACACTCGGTCGATTGGGTACTATCTCGGCAAAGGAGGTTACAAGGACTGCCACTACCTGGCGAATGCCAGTGCTGAGCCCATAACTGCTCAACCAGAAATCGTGGGGGGAATCACAATTGATCCGTCGTTTCAGTTCCTGCTGCTCATGTCCAGTGGAACCTGCAAGTATCTCCAAGAAATTTACGCCGGTGATACCACTCAAGAAAATAGACAAATCGTTCAGATGTGTGCCAGAGAACTGCAGGCCAATCACGAGGATCTCACAGACGTTGCTCAAGCCGTAGTCAATAGTATTGTCCAACAACACCGAGAAACATGTGAAAATGGAGGAAGACGGTCCAATGATGATTTGACAATTTTGTTGAGAAATTTCAACACCAAACGCACCAACCGAGTCATGTTTAATTCTCTTGTTCAGGAAATACGAAACGATTTGACTAATTGCAGTGTGGAAACATCGGGCTCGATGTATGAACCATCAGAAATAGGAACGAATATGACGGAAACCGGCTCCATTACATCACAAACAAGTTGTTCGAGTCATTTTGGGGAAGTCCAGAGAGTCACACCATATGTGGATTTTTCACAGTACTACGAGAATGTTAGAGTTGCCAGACAAAAGGGGACACTGCCAGAAGGAATAAATTTTGATTGATGTTTCATAGTTAGAATTATTATTGTTGTTAAAATAAATTGTTATTTGTTGTTATGTGTTATTTTTGTGTTTATTAATTTATTTGGATAGATTAATAATAGTTTCTACGTGGACTTTATAGCGGCTTTTGATAATGTTGATCGCAATGCCATTTTGGCTTGGCATGACGCAGACACAAAGTCAGCAGTTTGTCCAGAACTGTTTGTGATGATGATGTACATCCTCTTGCAGCCTTTGAATGATAACGGTCCAATCTTGAAAGAGATAAGACAAGGCGTATTTGGAACTGATACTTTCACAGAGTAGATATATATATTAAATGAGTTGGTTATTGAACAACTACACACATACATACGTAAAAAACATTTTAACATTGGTGCCGCATAAATAACGAACATTTGTAATTAAAATAATCTAAAATTTTGTGTAATTGTGAATATGACAGACGGTAAATCGTACTAAAATTATTTCGTTTACACGAACTTTAAATTGTATAAATTGTAAAATTTGGTAAGGAGATAGTTTGAGAACCATGCAAAAAATTACTTTCTGGGGAATAAGATCGCTTTTACTCCTAAATTACCAAAGATTTGAATAATATTTGGGTAAAATTGATATTACAGGAAAACAACATCACTGAGTGGGTATACCCTAACGGTCACACGCCGTTGTCGGACGCATGCAAATTACTCAAAAATCTTGCAAATATTTTATTTGTCGTGTAAATTTAATTGTTTTCTTTAATACTTAATGATTTACAACGTTATGTACACGGAGCAAGTAACATCATAACAAATAGAGTTTCTTAATTCTTTGGAATTATCAGGGGTGCCTTCTCATAAGTTGAGATTGAAGGTTGATTTTCCAGTCCTGTTTATGAGATATCTTGACGCACCAAAATTATGTAATGGTACACGGCTACAGATTACTCACCTAGGACGAAAAATTATAAAAGCTATAATCATGAGTGGAATAGCAAAAGGAAAAAAGGTTTAAATTCCACGAATTCCGATAATTCCAACCGATTTGCCGTTTCAGTTTAAAAGAGTGCAGTTTTCTGTAAAAGCAGGATTTGCAATTACGATAAATAAAGCTCAGTGTAAGACGCTGAAAGTTGCAGGTGTAAATTTGGAAAAAACTGTTTTTCCTAATAATTATATGTAGCGTCACGAGTCTCAAACCCAGAAAATCTTTACGTTTTGGCCAAGGAAGGAAAAATAAAAAACGTAAATAAAAATGTATTGCAGTAACCTATCTTCTTCTTAAAATGTATTAAGTTAACCTAACATATGACAATTACACTTAGTATCGCCACATCCCATCTCGGCACAATTCAAACATACTTAGGTACTTACAAAAAAGTACAGCTCCGGTTTTTTCGCAGCTGGCCAATCAGAGGCTAGAGAGTTGACTTACTTTCAAGTCCCTAATGGCGTCTGAACCTGCCCAATCTAAATCAATAATTTGTTTGTAATTTTTCGGCAGCTGGCCAATCAGAGGCTAGAAACTTGACTAACGTTCAAGTCCCTAATGGCGTCTGAACCTGCTCATTCTAAATCAATAATTTGTTTAATGGTCTTCGTATCAAAGTACGCAATGGCGGATCCATTATATTTTGAATTATTAACTTCCCATAGGAAGTTATTGTAATGGGTCCGATTTGTCAAATTGAAAATTTTAACATTTCTCGACGTTTCAAGGTCCCTAGAGTCAAAATAAAAGATTTTTAGAAAGATGTCTGTGCGTGCGTGTGTACGTACGTTTGTACGTCCGTACGTCCGTACGTTCGCGACGTTTTTTTCGTTGTCCATAGCTCAAGAACCAGAAGAGATATCGACTTCAAATAAATTTTGTTATACAGATAATAAGGCAGAAAGATGCAGAAAGGGCTCTCAAGAAAATTGCGTGGGTGGTTTTTTTACTATAGCAGTTTGAAAAAATGGTGAAAATTTTGGTTAACCCTAAATATCTTACGAACCAAAAACGCTAGAGACTTGAATTAAATTTTATATAATAGATTGTAACGTGATACCAAACAGGTTTATTTTTTGAAAAAAATCAATATAACGGTTTTTTTTTAAATCAATAAAACTGAAAAAAAAAATTTGTCACCTCCAAAATTTTACGACCGAAATATGATTTTATTTTTAAAACAATTTTGTGCAACTAAGAATAATGTTTTTGACATCTGATAAAATTTTGAGAAAAATCTAATTGACAGTTTTTTTTATAAAAAATAAAAATCTAAAAAAAAAACATTACTCAAAGTTCGTAAAAATTGAATATCGATTCAAATATCTTTTCAAAAACTTGAAATTAAGGCTTCAATTTTATTTTATCTTATAAGAAATATTGTTTCCAACATTCTGAAAAATTTTGAGAAAAATCGAATTGACAGTTTTTTTTACAAAAAATAAAAACCTAAAAAAAAAATTTATAAAAGTTGGTAAAAATTGATTTTCGACTCGAATATCTTTTCAAAACTTTGAGATATTGGCTTTAATTTACTTTTATCTTTCAAAAAACTTTGTTGTCAACATACAATTAAAGTTTGAAAAAAATCGAATTGACAGTTTTTTACAAAAAAATAAAAACCTAAACAAAAAATTTATAAAAGTTGGTAAAAATTGATTTTCGACTCAAATATCTTTTCAAAACTTTGAGATATTGGCTTTTATTTACTTTTATCTTTCAAAAAATCTTGTTGTCAACATTCAGTTAAAGTTTGAAAAAAATCGAATTGACAGTTTTTTTACATAAAATAAAAACCTAAAAAAAAAATTATAAAAGTTGGTAAAAATTGATTTTCGACTCAAATATCTTTTCAAAAAAAGTTGGTAAAAAATTGATTTTTGACTCAAATATCTTTTCAAAACTTTGAGATATTGGCTTTAATTATCTTTTATCTTTCAAAAAATCTTGTTGTCAACATACAATTAAAGTTTGAAAAAAATAGAATTGATAGTTTTTTTACAAAAAATAAAAACCTAAAAAAAATAATTTATAAAAGTTGGTAAAAATTGATTTTCGACTCAAATATCTTTTCAAAACTTTGAGATATTGGCTTTAATTTCTTTATCTTTCAAAAAATCTTGTTGTCAACATTCAATTAAAGTTTGAAAAAAATCGAATTGACAGTTTTTTTACAAAAAATAAAAACCTAAAAAAAATGTATAAAAGTTGGTAAAAATTGATTTTCGACTCAAATATCTCTTTAAAAATTTTAAGTATTGGCTTTAAAGTAATTTTATCTCATAAGAAATATTGTTGGTAAAATTTTTAAAAAATCGAATTGACAGTTTTTTTTACAAAAAATAAAACTCTAAAATAAAAACAATACTAAAACTTGGTAAAAATTTACTTTCGGCTCAAATAGCTTTTCAAAACTTAAAAATATTGGCTTGAAACTTATTTTATTTCACAGAAAATATTGTTTTCGATATTCAGTAATTTCAATATAAAAATCCAACAGTCCGTTTTTTTCATATAAAAAATAAAATCTACAAAAAGAGTACGCAAATTTGGTAAAAATTGATACGAGTACATAAAGACAAACTTTTAAGCAAGACAAATCGACAGACGGGATGGGAAGTTATCAGTGTGGGTCGCATCCCAGCCTCTTTTTTATTTTTTGTGTATGATAACAACATTTATATTTTACTTCCTTAAACTTTGTTGCTAAAAGTACTACTTTTGACTGAAGATTGGACCAAGAACGTAATATGAATCGGATATTCAGCTTTATTCAAAAAAAAAAAACAGCACAAATTCATCAACTTTTGACCAATTGACGATCCAGGGGGCGGGGTTACATGAGCCAAAAAGCTTATAACAGTTAAGTTGTATAAGTAAAGATTGCATTTAAAGATTTATTAGTAATTTAACAACATTCACCAAAAAGTGTTTTGCTGTCAAAAACAACTCAAATTTTGATTTTCGCTCAATTTAGAATTTGAAAAAAACTTTATAGTCATGCTTTAAATTATTTTCATAAAAATTGTTTCTAAGAAAAAGAGCAAATATTCAGGTTCTTAAGAAGATACCTTGAATAAGAAATCATCAATTTTATTATTAAACTTTTTTAACACTCATAGATAGTTACCATTGAAGTGATTTTTACTTGCAGCATATAGGAACTATATGGCAAGTTTTGCATAAGTAATCAATTTCGAAGTAGAGCTTTTAAACAAATATGACATTACGGCGGTAGAGACGTCAAAAAAGTGTGTACCTTGATTCCTTCCGTCTGTCTGTCTTTCCTGGCCCCTACAGTCCAAACAATTGTGTTGATTGAAATTAAGATTTTCAGCTGATTAGTTTAAGGAGTTTTTATCATTTTATTAATACGAAAAATAACAGCAGTCCTCACACAAATTATTTAGTTCAAGATGTGATTTTTCTAAAACTTTCTCTAAATTTTGTGTTTTTAATTTGGCTTCTTTCTACAATAAAAAAATATTTTCTTATTGCTCCAGAAGGGTACCATTCCAAAAACCTTAATTTTGTTTTTAAGTTTTCTCAAGAACTAATGGAATGATTTAAAAATTCTTCTTTTTCTGTGCAAGCTCTTGTCAATGATCAAATTGATGATGATTTTTTATGATCAAAAATGTATTTTTTTTATTTTTAATAAAATACTAATTTTGTTTACAAAACTCGATATTTCAGAAAGGTTACAACATTTTTTTACAAAATTTTAATGTAAAATGTTAATATATTTATAAGCTCTTTACTTAGTACTTATACCAAAAATATTTTTAAAACAAAATTTAAAATGATTTTCGAAAAAAAATATGTTAATATAGATTTTTTTGACAAATAAAATGGCATTTAAATTTTAGAGAAACTTATTTTGCAAGTACATTTTTAAATCTTAAAATAAAGGAAATATTTGTAAACAGACTTTTTGGAAGAAATTATCAAGTGCTAGCAACCCAGTAGTGCGTGTCATTTCTTTCAAAATTGGTTTTCTGTTGAATCCAAAAGATTTTAAAAATTAAATAAATCTCCTTTTGAATTGCTTTGGAAGCTCTAGAACTGAGATTCAAACACGAATTTCAACAATACAAATGTCCAAAAGAAATCAAGTGACACTTTTGTTAAATGAATGGCTAAGTAAAAAATAAATAAACGTTTCATATCTATTAATATAAACCCTTTGAGGCGTGTAATTTGTGAGTACTACAAAACTTTTCTTCCCAACTTATTTGTTTACTTACCTTACTTCGTTTTAATCTATTTTCTTTAGAAAAATTATGTACTTAATTGCAGCTATTTCCTTGAATTCAAGAATCAAAACTTTTTGTCTCTACAATTTCTAAGTTTTTTTGACGCCTTTATAAGATCAAAATAAAAGTAAGCAGACTGATAACGAGAGTAATAAGAGACTCCCGGAAATTGATTTCGAAAAAACTACATCAAAAAAAGCCCGACATTTTTACATATCAGATACTCTGTCATGTTCTGAATTTTTAAATTTTTGCAGCGTTTTTTGCATTAATAGAAATGAAAACAAGAAAAGTGTGTTTTGTTTTTGGAATAAGGCAAAGTTTCAAAACAATTTGGTAGATTTCTGCGCAAAATGCACCAAAAATCCTCTAAGCTATAGTATTTTAGCTCTTAAATATGGCATGTTTGAATCTTGGAGTGCTTTCATATGAGTCATCCAAATTAAATAGTAAGACCATACCTTGCAGTATTCTAAATAATTTGGTAAGTAAAATTTGCACTTTAACAATTATTAAATTTTGCTAGCATCCTTTACAAAACATTAAAGAACATTTTTAGGCAGTGAGTAAAAACTCATCTAAGTGTGTCAATCCCCCCCCCCTGATGAAAAGTCTGGATCCGCCCTTGAAAGTACGTTCGTACGTTTATAGAAAGGACTTTCAAAAAACATTCGAGTAAAAAACACTGAATGTATCGCTGAATAAGACTTTTAGCACCTGTTTCTTTTTTTTTTTCAAAAAATGAAAACCTAATAAATTTTACAACTAACAATTGGTAATAATTAATTTTCGACTCGGCTATTTTGGTATAAATGGAATATATTGGTTTCAAATAATTTTATTTCCAAATTAATTATATACAACGAAAAGCAGCTTTTTTGACATTTGGTGAAATTTTGAGAAAAATCGAATTGACAGCTTTATTTTTTTTTGTTAAATGAAAACCTTAAAAACAAAACATAACTAAAACTTGGTAAAAACTGATTTTAAGAATAAAAAATAAAAACATTCAAGAAATCCAACTAAAATGATTAAAAATTGGTTGGAAATTGTAAGTTAATTTTTTAGAAAAATTCAAAAGAATTTTTGTTTCTACAAAACACGAAAACGTACAAAAATTCAACAAAAAACTGATAAAAATGATTTTCGACTCAAGTATAAGTAGAACAAAGAAAGATATTAACTTCAAATTATAATTTGATTCATCTGATACAAAATAAGAATAAAATCCAACGAATTATACTACTGAGATTTGATAAAAATTGATTTTCGACCTAAATATCTCGGGAACAAAAATACATTTTGAAATAATGTTTATTTTATTAAATGCAAAATACATATTGTTGTTAATATTGAGTCAATTTTGTAGAAATTGATTAACGACTCAAAGTTGGCAAAAAAAGACAATGGGCAGGTTCTGGCAACATAAGGGACTTTATTTGCAGTGATCTTTATTTTTTGAACTTAAATTCTGATCAAGGCAACTAGTTAGTTTTCCAAGTTCCATAATTTTCAAATTCAGAACTTTACTTCAGTTCATCTTACAAAAAACTATAAAAAAACATTATTGTCTATAAAACAATCTCCAGCTAAAATTCTATCACGATTTGTATTTTATATTGTAATTTAATTTTAGTTATTTATCTTCCAATTTATGAAGGAACCCTTTTTTACAAAACATTAAATGAAATTGCGCATTTGTGCAAAATAAATAATTCATAGAGTTATAAACTTCAGCTTTCAGTTGAATGAGAAAACTTAATCAACTGTCATTTTGACATAAGTTGACTTGATTTGATAGTAAGGAAGATTTGTTTTTCACTGACTCTTTACTAAACTTTCCAATAAAGTTACCTTAATTAGGAGCAATTTTTTGGCAGATGGCCAATCAGATACTATAAATTTGCCTTACTTTCCTTAGGTTGTCTGAACCTGCCCAATAACTTTTGAACATTTTTTATCTTATGCAAATTGTTGTCACTAATATTTCTTAAAACTTTAAGAAATATCCTATTGACAGTTAAATAAAAACTTTAAACGAAATATATAGTAAAAATTTAATTTTGACTTAAATATCATGAGAAAATATATTAGGTCCGTTCGCGTACCTTAATAAAACAGTCTTATTTTACGAAAAATTACAAAATTTACCTAAATCCTGTTCGCGTACTCAAAAATTTCGCAATTTTTCGTTAAAGAGAGCGCTCACGAGAGAGTAAGATATTTCCCCAACCTACGCATTTTAGTCCAATAAATTTCTTTGGACTGACTTGTGAAAAGTGTCAAATTTGATAGAACTTCAAATAAATTAAATAAATGCAATTTATTTGCTGTCACTTATAAAATTAAAAATTCTTTACCAAAGAACAGCAACAGGATTCCAATTTTCAAGTTTTAATTTAATCAAGTTTTTTTCATAAAAAAAAAAAACAATGGACCAGCATGGACCAACATGTTGATTAAAGTTCAGGTTGTCTTGATTTATCCATTTACAAAAAAAATTCTAAACACGAAATTAAACGATGATGTTTCAAAATTCATATATTTTTTGACATTCGCTTACTTTTTTGCAGTTTTGTCTTTTTGTGAGAGAATTTTACCCCCACTCTTTAAAATATCTCTTTTTACGAATTTTAGTGCAGAAAGTACAGTGACGAGCATAAGTGAAGGTACCCTATTTTAAAACTTGTACAATTTGAAAAATCTACTAAATAAAAGCAAGAATTGATAAAAGTAATGGATATTTTAGTTTATTTTTATTTATTACATAACATGGATAACGCAAAAAAAAGAAAAAAATATCTTAAGCAATATTGAATATTTAAAAAAAAATACTTTAATTTAATCGATCAAAAGTGTAGGTACCTGATGTTTTGCTATTAAACAGTTATCACAATGTCATTTATTTTGTTTTCATTTAATGCATTTTCCACAATCAGTCATTAGTGCTTTGTTTCTTATAAAGAAATTGGTTAAATTGTGAACAGGCCGAAATCAACAACACAGAAGGTAATAAATCGTTTTAAAAATGAAACAGGGTAGAAAATAAGCAAAGATCAGGACGACGCCACAAGTTAAATGAGAGGGATGTGAGGGAAATAAAAAGAATCATTCAATAGGACCCCTTTAAAAGTGCTCCTAAAATAACCACCGAGATTGGGAATAGCTTAAACAAAACAGTTTCTAAGTGGACCGTTAGAAGATCGCTCTATATATCTGAATTTAAGAATTGCGTTGCCCGTAAAAAACCTTTTATCAGTGATGTTAATAGGAAAAAAAGATTGACATTTGCCAATGAATGCAAAAACAAAACCACCGACTTTTGGGATAAAGTCATATTCTCAGATGAGTCTAAATTCAACATCTTTGGCTCTGATGGTAAACACAATGTTTGTAGAAAGAAGGGAAAAGCTCTTGATCCCGAAAACACACTTAAAACTGTGAGGTATGAGGGTGGTGGAGTAATGCTATGGGGTGTATGTCATCTGCCGGTGTTGGGAATATTGTTATAATTGAGGAAATAATGAATAAGACTGTTTATCTAAACATTATAAAAGAAAACCTGCACCAAAGCGCCGATAAACTAGGGATCAGGGACACATTTTATTTCCAACAGGACAACGATCCCAAACACACCGCTTTAACCGTGAAGATGTGGATAGCGTATAATACTCCCCACATGCTTGTTACACCACCACAAAGTCCTGACTTGAATCCCATTATTAATGCATGGCAACAGATATCTCCAGATGTTACTAAAAAACTAGTATACTTAGTGTCAAATCGTTTGAGGGAAGTTCTGAGAATGGATTTCCAACTAAGTACTAGGTATGAGATTAAACTATTTTAATTAAACAAAATGAATACAAAATTATGTTTTATTTAAAGGTACCTACACTCTTGTTCTGTAAAATTACGGCGTATTTTTTGTTATGTATTTTTCTTGTAATGATTTTTTTTTCTGTTTTTGTCTCTTATTTTATTCTGTTCATGAAAAATAAATTAAAACTAAAATATTTACTCACATTTTTATTACATTTTCGTATATGTTTTGATTTTACCTAAAATAGTAACAGAGTACTTTCACTTATGCTCGTCACTGTACGTGAACGGATCTATTTCTGTTAATGTTTTGTAATATATAAAGACAGTGTTTTTTGATTGCATACTTTTGTTTAAATAAAATAAGTTACCTGTTACAAGAAGAGTATTTAAAAATGTTTAAAGGGCATCAATTTCAAGTTTTCAGTGTGAGTCGCATCCCAGCCTCTATTTATAAATTAGTTTTAGGACAACTATAATGGACTTAACCGAGCTTAAGCCAGTTTGTGGGAACGAACCAATACGCAGCCTTATATGTATGTCACTAACCAAAATAGACGTTTTGCTCAGCTTCGTTAAATTTCGATAACTTTCGCTCAATTACGCAAGATGGCTCGAGCTTAAGCAAACGTCAAATTTGCTTAACAGTCTAATAACTTTTGATAACTTTTCGTTCGGTTTTGACATAAGCTTACTTTCGGTTAGGTCTATTATAGTTGGGCCATAAGTAATGTTTTTTTTTCAACCGTTCAGGATTGTTTTCTAAAAAACGATAGATCCGAAAATTTGAATAAAATTTTATCGTTGAAATTGTTCACTTACCGTTAAGAAAATTAAAAATTTAAGATACAGAATCCCAACTAAAAGTCGGCACATAATACCTGACATATTTAAAAGTAACCATCAACTGAAACCGCCATTATTTGGTTTAAGTTTAATAATTGTTATTAAGTAACTTTAAACACATAAATAGCGAGAAATTCCCAAGACATGTACGATGCAACTAAAATATAATCCAGAAATATTGTTCAATCACTGAAATAATTGGATATTATTTTATATAAAAAAAAATAATGAAAAAGTAGATAAATATTATTTTACAACATAAAAAGTTTGAATTCAAATTCCAATTGGTCTAACAAAACTTAACGAAGGGAAATTCTCTCTAAAGGACATGTGTTCAGTTTTCCATATTGTCTACGGTGGCGATGTCCTGGGATACTTTCTTCTTATTCGCATGTGTAGACCAAATCAACCCCTGTTTCCTTGTGCCGTGTGCCATCATAGTTAGATAAAGAAACCAGCCGTCAAATGTTGTCATTTCAATAAAATAAAAGAAATAAAAAAAAAAACATACATATCTGGAAAAGCATTCGTAATGCTCAGCTGTACCGTGCAATCAGTACTAAAGTTACGGCAAAACCAAATACACACCACGCATCGCGAAACGTAAACATTAAAATACATTTTCCATTCTCCTAATCTATAGATACAGTTTTTGAAATAACATTTATTTTTATTTCGCTGCTTGTTTAAATTAAATTAATCATATCCGAGAGTGAAATTTGAAAAGGAAACCCCTGATAACTCCGGGGTTATAGCAAAGAAATTGTGCGGGCGAAGCGAAGGATTATTGAATTTTCCAAAATATTTCCTTGGAAAATTCGAAGAGAAGAACAAAAGTTTTGTGTGAATTTTTCTTTTCCATATTTTTGATAAAAAGAAATCCCTAATTTGTACCACACATCGGAAGGAGAGAGAAAAACTAAAATTCGGAAAATCCTTTAATTTTCTTATTTAAATAAATGTTTTGAAACTACCTCGGAGGGAAAAGTTGTTATGTAAGAATTAAATTTAATGTAAACACTAAGTTCATTATATTCACAATATTTTATATTTTATTTAAATGCAAGAAAAAAGTAAATGTCACAGGTTTATTTTGTAAGATGAAACCACACTGAAAGTAGGAGCTCTACCGCCCTTTTATGGTAATGAAAGGATTTTTTCAAGAGTACGTCTCTTTTCTAAATAAAACGAAAAAAAAAATGAAGAAGGAAAAAATGATGTGGATAGATGTATCCTTGTACGTTCACATCGATTACTTCCATGAACATAATAGGCTCGACTCGACTCGACTCGACTAGGCTTCGGGTGGCAAGTAGCAAGTGGCAAGGTTGCAATAATTTTTAAGCCAATGAATTAGGATAGGATAAAGTCGTAGTATGTCTGCTCTGCCATATGAGTGTTAGATGCAGTTTATAATAATTAAGAAATACAAAAATAAAAGATTTAGATACCTGTTGGTTGTTGTCTGGCGTACAAATATTTATATGGAACTTAATTGCTGTTTTCCTTCTGGTTTTTATTTTGATCATCTTTTTGACAATGAGTATTCGTCTTGTTGATGAATGAAAAAAGGGTTATTTTTGTTTGGTGTAATTTGATATATCATGAAGATAAGCAGTGGAGGTACTTCACTAATGATAAGATACAGAAGGGATCCGGTAAGATTAAAAAGGAAAAAACACCATAGAACAAATAGGTACGTTTAAGGAATTTGTTTCAACATACGATAAATGTATAATCTTACAATCAAATAAAAAACACGTAGAAGAGGATGAGGAACTGTCATTTTAGATATGTATGATAAAGCTTGAGCATTATTGAAGTTGAGGTATAAGTACACAAATTTAATTCAATATGGAAAATACATTCGTGAAAGAAAGCTTAAACAGAACAGTCGATTTTACTCTCTAATTAAAATGTCTAAGACGTGCGCTACTTGCAATAATTCAATAAATAAACGATCTAAAAACATTGAAGTTATCGACTGCGCCTTATTTTGTGGTCGTGTATTTCATAAAAACTGCGTTGCTATTTCCGACAGTGATTTTAAATCTTTATAAAATCAAAACTTCTTTATCAAATCTAAACTTTTTGAAAAGATTGTATACGATAAATTATCGTTTTGGTTCAAAGAAATAATATCGCCTTACCAACGTGGGTTTGTGGGGGGAAGATCCACCTCCACCAATCTTGCTCTATTTTCAAATTATGTCCTCAATAAACTAGAAGAAGGTTTTCAAGTTGATGTCATCTACACAGATTTTTCAAAAGCGTTCGATAGAGTGAATCATTTGATACTAATATCTAAACTAAAAAGCGCAGGTTTTCACTGGCTATGCTATCATGGCTTTCTTCCTACTTAACGAAACGTTATCAAATTGTTTCCATAGATAACATTCAATCTTCGATGGCGACTGCCATCTACTCCAAGACTATCTTGAATGTTTAACTAATTGGTGCAACATTAATGACATTGTTTTTGAATGTCTCCAAATGTCAGTGTTTTACTTTTTCGCGTATTGCCAATCCAATCAAATTCGACTACAAAATAAACAATAATATTCTAGAAAGAGTTTAAAAAAAAAAAGATTTGGGAATAATATTTGATTGTAAATTAAACTTTATAAAACATATCGAATACATCATTGCAAAATCTAACACCATGCTTGGTTTCATAAAACGTAATTCATCTGATTTTACTGATCCCTATACTCTAAAATGCCTGTATAATGCTTATGTCGCGCCGCACTGTGTGTCAGGCCTATTTTAGAGTATGGTTGTGTTATATGGAACCCTCATTACAACATTCATTGTACTAGAATTGAAAATGTTCAGAAAAAGTTCACTAGGTTCGTTATTTGGAAACTTGGTTGGAATATTGAAATGCCCTCTTATTCAACTAGATGTAAGTTAATTGTTATTCAGTCACTCGAAAACCGTAGAAAAATGTACTCTATATTGTTTGTAAGTGATATTTTGTCTTCTCGTATTAACTGTTCTTCGCTTCTGTCTTTAATTGATTTGTATGCTCCAAATCGTCCTCTGGGGACTAGATTTTTAACTTCCCATAGGAAGTTATTGTAATGGGTCCGATTTGTCAAATTGAAAATTTTGACATTTCTCGGCGTTTCAAGGTCCCTAGAGTTGAAATAAAAGATTTGTCTGTGCGTGCGTGTGTACGTACGTTCGTACGTCCGTACGTATCCGTACGTTCGCTACGTTTTTTTCGTCGTCCATAGCTCAAGAACCAGAAGAGATATCGACTTCAAATAAATTTTGTTATACAGATAATAAAGCAGAAAGATGCAGAAAGGGCTCTCAAGAAAACTGCGTGGGTGGTTTTTTTACCATAGCAGTTTAAAAAAAGGTGAAAATTTTAGTTAACCCTAAATATCTTACGAACCTAAAACGCTAGAGACTTTAATTTAATTAAATATAATAGACTGTAACGTAATCTCAAAGAAGTATATTTTTTGAAAAAAAATTATCTAACGTTTTTTTTTCTAAATCAAAAAAACTGAAAAAAAAAATCTGTCACCTCCTAAATTTAACGACTAACATATGATTTCATCTCCAAAACAATTTTGAGCAACGGAGAATAATGTTTTAAAAATCTGATAAAATTTTGAAAAAAATCAAATTGACAGTTTTTTTTTATAAAAAATAAAAATCTAAAAAAACATTACTCAAAGTTCGTAAAAATTAAATATCGATTCAAATATCTTTTCAAAAACTTGAAATTTAGGCTTTAAGCTTATTTTATCTTATAAGAAATATTCTTTTCAACATTCAGTAAAATTTTGAGAAAAATCGAATTGACAGTTTTTTTTTACAAAAAATAAAAACCTTAAAAACAAATTTATAAAAGTTGGTAAAAATTGATTTTCGACTCAAATATCTTTTCAAATCAATAAAGTATTGGCTTCAAACTAATTTTATCTTATAGAAAATATTGTTTTCAACATTCGGTTAAATTTTTAAAAAAAATCGAATTGACAGTTTTTTTTACAAAAAATAAAACTCTAAAAAAAAAAAACAATGCTAAAACTCAGTAAAAATTTACTTTCGACTCAAATAGCTTTTCAAAAATTAAAAATATTGGCTTCAAACTTATTTTATTTCACAGAAAATATTGTTTTCAATATTCAGTAATTTTTATATAAAAATCCAACAGTCCATTTTTCATAAAAAATAAAATCTACAAAAAATAGTACGCAAATTTGGTAAAAATTGATAAGAGTACATAATACATATAGACAAAATCGACAAACAGGATGGGAAGTTATCAGTGTGGGTCGCATCCCAGCCTCTTTTTTCTTATGTAATCAAATACAGATTATAATTTTCTAAAAACAATATCTTAAGTTAACGACAAAAATTTAGCACATACTAATATAATTTTGAAGTCAATGCCTTAATTTCAATTTTTACCCATTTTGCGTACCTACTTTTTTTTGTAAATCTTAATTTTTATGAAAAAAACTGAATGTCGGTTTCTTATAAAAAATTAACTGAATCTTATTATTATTATTATTTCCAACATTTTCTATACGATGAAATTAAATAGTGTTATTTTTTGTAAGAAAAATGTTTATTCTACTTTTTTTCAAAACTTTACCAGATGTCAAAAAACGTTATTCTTCGTTACATATTTTTGTATTCGTAAAATATTAGAGAAGACAATTATTTTTGTTCAGTTTTTTTGATGTTTATTAAACCCGTTAGTTGAATTTTCTTCAAAATTTTCTTAAATTGCTATGGTGAAAAAAACACCCACTCAATTTTTTTAAAAGTCATTTATTAAAATCTTTTATTTAGACTCTAAAGACCTTAAAACATCGAAAAATTTTAATTTTTCTTATGAGAAGTTAAAGAAGAGCACTGTAAGATAACTAGGTAGGTTTAAGACATTTGTTTTAACATACGATAATGTTAACCTTAAACTTTTATGAAAACCACGTAGAGGAGGATGAGAAACTGTCATTTTATATATGTATAATGAAGATTCAGCATGATTAAGTTGATTAAGTTGAAGACGAATTATACCTAAATTTAAAAATTTGGTTCTATGGACAATACAGTGTGTTTAAAAGTTTATGAGAAATTTATCAAGACATACTATTATTTTGTAAGAGGCTTTTTCAAAGGATTTTGTCCTGACTCCGTATCTTACCTTTTAATGTCTTCATTATACGCAAGGTTTTGAAATATAAAAATCTACAAATAATGTAAATAGCTTTTCTTGTTTTTAATCATAACATAATCAGTAAAGTACGAATGCTTGTATTCATATTTCTAAATATAGTTTAAAACTAACCAAGGTAATTTTGTATTCTTAATTTGACTTCTGCTACTAGCTCAAATTAAAAAAAAAATAGGCTGAGATGCGACCCACACTGATAACTTCCCATCATGTAAGTCGATTTGTCTTTCTAAAACTTTATAGGTTTTCGTGTTGGGTTAAGCAAGTTGTCAGTTGAATTATTCTTAAAAATTTTAAAATAGTTTAGTTCGAAAATCTAGTTTTGTTAAATAGATTTTTAGTCGAAAACAAATTTTTACCAATTTTAGTAGCATTTCTTAAATTTTTACAAATTGGATGAATGAAATTAATTTGAGAGATATCAAGAACCGTACATCAATTTTTACCAAATGTGCGTTCTTTTCTTTGTAGATTTTATTTTTCAATGTAAAGACGGACTGTTGAATTACAAAAAAAAAAACTAATGAATATCGATAACAATATTTTCTGTGAAAAAAAAACTTTGAAGACAATACTTTTAATTTTTGAAAAGCTATTTGAGTCTGTTGAAAATTTAAATTTTTCCCAACTTTTTTCTTTTAAAAAGAAAATTTAAGCTTTTATCTTTTGTAAACAAAACTGTCCATTTGATTTTTCTCAAAATTTTACTGAATGTTGAAAGCATATTTCTTATAAGCTTTAATTATCAAAAATCAATTTTTACCAACTTTGAATTTTGTTTAGTTTTTTTTTTTATAAAAAAAAACTTTCAATTCGATTTTTCTCAAAATCTTACCAGTTATTAAGAACGTTATTTTTCGTTGAACAAAACAAAACAAAAAACTTTATAATATCCCCAAAAATTGGCTTTTAAAAGCATAAATTAGGGGGTGCAACAGTCCCTTGAGAACTACAGTGAATCAAAAAAGTCTGCTTACAAATAAAACAAATGGAAATAACTTAAAAGATCCGCTTTATTCTTATTCTTCCGCTTCAAGAAGTATGCCTCCGTGTTTTATTAAATTTTATGTATTCTTACAAAATAAGAATTAAAGCTTATAAAAAAATTCACAAAAAAAGATATTTACAAAAAATTAAAACAATAACAAAATTTGTCCCAAAAAAGTCTGCGTACGACACTGTATTTTTTAGCTTAATATCTTGTTTGGTATACCTTAGCGCTAATAAGCTAATAACAGCTTTAAGTCGACTTTTCGTGTTAGAAAGAAACTTCTTTGTATCGTCAGGTGTAATTTTATTCTACTCTTCCTGCAAAACTGAGCGAAGAACAGCTTGCAAAGCAATGTTATGTGTTCGTGTACGATGATCAATCCATTCCCATAGATTCTCTATGGGGTTGAGATCAGGTGATTGGGGAAGCGGGTGAAGTTGCTACGGAACATGATACAAAAGCCATTCCTGAACTAATAGTGACTTATGCTTTGGGTCGTTAACTTGGGCAAACGTGTTATTCCTTGGTAAACCAATCTTTTGACCACTCTCAGGCAAGTTTGTTTTCAGTATATCCAGATACAAATGTTTATCCATTGGAGTATCAATAAATTGCATATTTTCAACACCCATACCATCACACTTTTACCACCATGTTAGATGGTGGGGTTAATGTTTTGTTTCGCAAACTCTTGGTTTGGCTTCCTCCAAACCATGGTACGGCCATCGGATTTAAAAAATTTTATTTGCTTTCGTCACAAAACATAACTGTTTTTCAAAACTCGTCTGGTTGTTTAATCTACTCATTTGCAAACACTAAACGCTTCTTAGCGTTCACTTTTCATATATGCGGCTTCCGTCTTGCAATTCTACCATTATTTTTTCTTAGAACAACTCTTACTGTCTCTGGATTAATGTTCACATCAAAATCTCGTAAAATTCCCGACGCGATTTTGGGAGCACTTATTTTAGAATCCGACCTAACCTTTTGAGGGCGCCCTGATTGTGGTTTTACTTTTAAAGTTCCGGTACTTTTAAAGTTTTTTACCACTCTCTGGATAGAGGAATGACTTCTGTGAATAATATCACCAATTTTTCGTAATGTAGTTCCCTTGTTGTAAAGCTCAATAATAATTGACCTGGTACCCATAGGAATTTCACAATTTTTCGACTCATTTTAAAAATGAGCTCTATCATAACTATTTTTCACTTTATCAACTCAAATTACAATAATTTTCAGCTTTGCCTCAAATTTTCAACTGATAATTATATAAAGAAGCCAGAAAAACACAATTGACAAGATAACAGTTAATTTCCCGTTGCACTTCACAATTGTTTCTAAGCAAGAACAGTGTCGTACGCAGACTTTTTTGGGACAAATTTTGTTAGTGTTTTAATTTTTTGTAAATTTTTTTTGTGAATTTTGTTATAAGCTTTAATTTTTATTTTGTAAGAATACATACAATTTAATAAAACAAGGAAGCATATTTCATGAAGTTATTCCTAAAATAAAGCGGAATTTTTTATTAATTTCCATTTGTTTTATTTGTAAGCAGACTTTTTTGATTCACTGTAGGTCCTAGTGACTTACAACTCTCAACAATTTCTGTGTGCGAGCATTGTTGTCAGGGATGGAGGGGACCTACAGTTTTAAGCCGAATTCGAAGGCTAATTTGAGAAAGAACTTTTACTCTTGGAGGATTTGTCGATTCCTCGCAAGAGGCAGTACCCATGAAATAAAAACTTTAGATGGCACATGCAGGGATTGCACCCAAGTCCTGTGGCATAAAAGTCCAACGCACTAACCATCACGCCACGGTTACTATAATTTGCAACAAAGTTGCCTTGATTGGAAATAATTTTTCGGTTGATCTTTAAGTCAATTATGTCATCTGAACATGTCCAATGTTCGTGTAGCTTGTAGTTGATTTAAATACGTTGGGTAGGTTCAGGTGACATAATGGATTTGAAAGTAAGACAAGTTTCTAGCAATTGATTGGCCAGATGCCAAAAAATTGCCTTGCAATTAATGCAACTTTATTGGAACCTTGACTGGAAAGTTAGTCAAGACAAATCTCCCTAACTATCAAGCCAAGTCAACGTATGTCAGAATGACAATCGATCATGTTTTTTTTCAATTAACTGAAAGATGAACTTTTGTTTTTCGCACAATTTCATTAAATATTTTGTGTAAAACGGTTTTTCGACAAATTGGAAAAGAAATAAGTAATATTTCTTTACAATACGAAATGCAGATTGGGATGGACTTGTAGTTTGCCTGAGGAGTATTTTGTAGATAATAATGTTTTTTGGCACTTTTTGTACCGTAAACTGAAGGTAGAAGATAGATTAGTAACGTTCTAAGTTGAAGTTTATCATACTTAAAAAACTAAAACTAGTTGACTTGGTCAAAATGTACGTTCAAAGAATGCAGTTGACTGCACATGAAGTCCCTTATGTTTTCTGAACCTACCCATTGTTGAAGCGTGTAGAGTTCTATTTTAAGTAATGTTGTAGTTTTTACTTGTCAAATATCAAAAAACTATAGGTTTAAAAAGCATTGGAAGACGCTAAAGAATAAAATACCCAACTGTAATGGGCGCATTAACTAATGTAAACACTATGTAGTAAAAAATTAACTAGTTTTGTTAATTCAAAATTACCCTACAAAACTAATTAATCCAGAACTATCAATTTTATGAGAAATAAAAACATATAAAATAAGAATAATGTTTTTTGACAGCTTTAAATAATCAAATAACATAAAATCAAATATAAAATATTATTTTAGTGATTTATATATATATTTAAATAACGTACGATAATTTAATTTTGAATGTTGTAAAACATCGAAATTCATTTTGCACTTACTTTGAATCTGACATTTTTACAATTTCATTAGAAGGGAAATTTCAAATATTTTTGCTAATGAATATGCGCCATGAATCCCTTACTATTTTACAAAATTTGTTACTTATTTAACTTTTACTTAACACTGAGAAACTGGGTCTTAAAATCAAGGGCGGATCCAGACTTTTCATCAGGAGGGGTCACACACTTAGATGAGTTTATATTCACCGCTTAAAAATGTTCTCTAATGTTTTCCGACCGAGTTACAAGTAACCTCTCTCGAAGTTCTCTGCCGCCAACACAATGTATCGAAAACCAGTGGCAACATTGCCAAGATGCAATCAGAGAAGCCGCCTCTGATGTGCTGGGTTTCAAACAGCCACCAACAAGCAGCCAAACAACAGGCACGCAAAGCGGCGCTGCATAAAAGAACGAAAGCTGCTCATGATCAGAAGAGTCGAGAGGAACGCCGACTTCTCAGAAGGAAAAAGAGAGGGCATGAGAAGCGTGCGGTCGAAGATGTTGAGAGGTTTAAAAGCAGGAATGAAAGTCGAAAGTTTTATGAACAGGTGAAACGAAATTCACAGGTACATAAACCTAGAACCGAAGGCTGCAAAGACACAACATCATAGTGGAACCGCAGTCAATGCTGAGAATATGGAAGGACCACTTCTGCAGACTGTATAACGGCGACGACGAACCGAATTCCGCTGTCAGGCAGGATGATCCATTCAACATAGACGACGAAAGCCAACAATCCCGTCCTCCCGACTTAGACGAAGATTGCCATATCTAAGCTGAAGTCTAATAAAGCCGCTGGAGCGGATGGCTTGAATGCCGAGCTCTTTAAAGCAGCTGGAAATAAGTTGGTTAGGAGCATGCATCAACTTATCTGTATGGAACCTCAGTATTGTTTGCCCGATCCTGAAAAAAGGAGACCGTCTAAACTGCACCAACTATAGAGGAATCAATCTACTTAACATCGCCTATAAAATCTTCTCTGCCGTAATATTTGAACGTCTAAAGCCCATCGTCAACAACCTGATAGGTCCTTATCAGTGTGGTTTTAGACCAGGAAAGTCCACAGTCGATAAAAAGTTCCAAGAATAATAATAATAAGTGTGATCTACGGCCCCGTATGCATCGAAGCGGAGTTGGGAAGAAGATGGAATGACGAGATGTACAGCGACGTAGACTTAGCCAAGCCAGAAGGGTAAAAGTCCAAGGACTAAGATGACTGGGCCACGTAGAGCGCATGGAAACCAATGCTCCGGTTTGGAAAGACTTCGAATCCACACACACAGGACAGCGCAGTAGAGGAAGACCGCGGATCAGGTGGCGCGCACAAGTGGAAGGTGACCAACTTGGAGCGCGAAACTGGAGACATCTAGCTAGGGACCGAGCTAGATGGAAAAGTTTGTTGGGTGAGGCCCTAGTTCACACAGGACTGTAGCGCCACCTTAAGTATGTAAGTAATGTTTTGTAAAGGATGCTAACAAAATTTAATATTTGCTTAAATGACAACTTTAGCTATCAAATTATTTAGAACACTCATATGAAAGCATTGCAAGATTCGAACAGTTGTCCAAATATACCATATTTAAGAGCTAAAATACAATAGCTTAGAGGGTTTTTGGTGCATTTCGCGCAGAAATGTACCAAATTGTTTTGAAACGTTGCCTTATTCCAAAAACAAAACACTCTTTTCTTGTTTTCATTTCTGTTAATGCGAAGAAAGCTGCAAAAATTTAAAAAATCCAGAAAATGAGAGAGGATCTGAATGTAAAAATGTCGGGCTTTTTTTGAAATAGTTTTTTCGAACTCAATTTCCGGGAATCTCTTATTACTATCGTTATTAATCTGCTTACTCGTATTTGGCGTCAACAAAACTTAAAAATTGTAGAGACAAAAAGGTTTATTTTTTGAATTCAAGGAAATAGTTGTATTTAAGAACATAATTTATCTAAAAAATTAAATTAAAACAAAGTAAGGTAAGTAAACAAATAAGTTGGGAAGAAAAGATTTGTAGCACTCACAAATTACACATTTCAAAGCTTTTATATCAATAGATATGAAACGTTTATTATGTTTTTCACTTAGCCATTAGTTTAACAAAAGTGTCACTTGATTTTTTGGGACATTTGTATTATTGAAATTCATGTTTGAATCTCAGTTCTAGAGCATCCAAAGCAAATTCACTTCAAAAAGTAGATTTATTTAATTTTTTAAGATCTTTTGTATTCAACAGAAAACCAATTTCGAAAGAGATGAAATGCAAGACTGGGTCGCAAGAACTTGATAATTTCTTCCAAAAAGTCCGTTTAAAAATATTGCCTATATTTTAAGATTTAAAAATGTACACACCTCCAAAATAAGTTCTTCTCAATAATTTAAATGCCATTTTATTTGTCAAAAAATTTAGATTAACCTTTTTTTTTCGAAAATCATTTTAAATTTTGTCTTACAAATATTTTTGGTATGCACTTAATTAAGAGCTTATAAATATATGAACATTTTACATTTAAATTTCGTAAACAAATGTTGTCCCCTCTCTGAGATATCAAGTTTTGTAAACAAAATTAGTATTTTATTAAAAATAAAAAAAATACATTTTTGATCATAATAAATCATCATCAATTTGATCATTGACAAGAGCTTGCACAGAAAGAGAAGAATTTTGAAATCGTTCCATTAGTTCTTGAGAAATCTTAAAAACAAAATAAAGATTTTTATGAGGGGTACCCTTCTGGAGCAATACGAAAATATGTTTTTGTTGTAGAAAGAAGCCAAATTAAGAACAGAAAATTTTGAGAAAGTTTTAGAAAATTCACATGTTTGAACCAAAAAATTTGTGTGGGGACTGCTGTTATTTTTGTTATTTTAATCAGCTGAAAATCTTAATTTCAATCAGAACTTGTTTGGACTGTAGGGGCCAGGAAAGACAGACAGACGGGAGGAATCGAGGTTCCCACTTTTTTCGACTTCTCTACCGTCGTAATGTCATATTTGATTAAAAACTCTAGTTTGAAATTGTTTACTAATGCAAAACTTGCTATATAGTTTCTACATGTCGCAGTAAAAATCACTTCAATAATCACTATTTATGTGTGTCAAAAAAATGTAATAATAAAATTGAAGGCTAGTTTAAGGAATTCAAAGGCAACATAATATAAAATTGATGATCTCTTATTCTAGGTTTCTTCTTAGGAACTTTAATATTTGTTCTTTTTCTTAGAAACAATTTTTATGAAAATAATTTAAAGCATGACTAAAGTTTTTTCTAGTTCTAAATTGAACGAAAATCAAAATTTGAGTTATTTTTGACAGCAAACCACTTTTTGGTGAATGTCGTTAAATAAATCGTTAATAAATCATTAAATGAAATCTTTACTTACATATACAACTTAAATGTATAACTTTTTGGCTCATATGACCCCCCCCCCCCCCTGGATCGTCAATTAGTCAAAAGTTGATGAATTTGTGCTGTGTTTTTATAATAGAGCTGAATATACGATTCATATTACGTTCCTGGTCCAATCTCCATTCAAAAGTAGTACTTTTAGCAACAAAGTTTAAGGAAGTAAAATACAAATGTTGTTTTCATATACAAAAAAATAAATAATTCAAAATATAATGGGGGTCATATCCATTAACGCAGTACGATTAGTTTTGAATTCAAGGGAATTCCTACGAAAAAGCAAACAAATTATCTCCCAGGGGGGAGGGGGTCATGACCCCTACGACCCCCCTGGATCCACCATTGCTTAAAATCCTATTCTTGATATCTGTTTCCTTCTGGATGAATATAGATTAATAGATGCCTCTTTAGCAAAATTAGGATACTTCATTTAAAGAGCCTCTTCTTTTAAAACTTCTATTTCATATTTGCACTCTCAAGCATTTTTTACACTCATCACGCAATGGCAAAAAGTAAATACTTTTTTTGTAAAGCAGGAAACTGCTTCAAGAAAATAAACAAAGTCAAGTTAGAAGTAAATTATTGATTCCGTTTAGCATATTTGTTAGACTTCTGTACACTTATTCCATAAAAGTGTATAAATAATGTTTATGAAAGAACCCAAAATGAATACAAGATTCGATAAGTTTCTATACGTCTTTTAATTAATTCTAATTGATAAAAATATTAAAGGTAAGTTAACACGTTTTTACTCTAAACTGTCAAAGTGTGTTTAAAATTAAGGGCAAAACGTCAAAACGTGTAGACGGGAAAGCATTTTGTTAAGATTTCATTTATAGTTTTTGCTTTATTTCTCTTTCGAACAAAATAATCAAGATGTCAACTCTTTGAGAATTAATCTTCTGTTAACACTTAACACTTTTCACTTAAATTACAAATTAATCAAACAATAAATCATAACGTATCATCAAATCTTACTAATTTTATGACCTCCTCAGAAGAGCAAGTTCGAGCGATACGTTTTATTTCTAGAATCTTATATTTTTTGTTTTTGTTTCTTATCACAAATATTATATGAACATTTATATAGATAGATATTCATAAATATGTAAATAGTAGGTAGATTATATTTGTTGACTTGAAATGATTTGTTTAGATTGTTATGTCAGTGGACCAGTTTATCATGACCGTGATCTTTTATTTAGCAACACCCCGTTGAGGTTAGTTTGTTTATTTAGCATCTCGCAAACAGTTATAGTGAGTTTGCTATCTGTAATAAGTGACTGGCGCGCGCGACAGCTTTGATAATGTGGTGCAATGCACCTTTTTTGTTTAATAGAACTTTAATAATTTTTCGTTCTTGCTTGATTAAAGTGTGTAAGGTAAATGTTAATTTAATTAAACGAATATAATCACTCTAACTATGTCAAGACACAGACCTGCATACAACTAAAACATCTATCTATTGTGTTTCGGGGTCTTCTTTGACACTTTGAAAAAATCCATTAACAAAATAATGTGCTGCCTTGACTTTTGTCGTTTGTGCCTGGTCTCTCGGTTAAAAGTCTAGATTCATTAAATAAAGTTTTAATGTGCAAATAATTAACTAAATTCTATCATAATTGGCCAGTTAATATTTTAAAGAACTCAGAGATTTTTCAAGTGTCAGTAAACAAAGTTTTTCATACAAATTTTCCACTAATGTGGTCAGAAATGTGAGAACAGAATTTTTATGAATCGAATTCTCAAGAATTCTTTATTGCACAATGGGAAAGTGAAGAAAAGAAATACAAAGCTTAAGTGATCATTAGCTTCTGCGTCAATTTGATTAAGAAAATTTTCGGAAATATTAAAAATATAAACTTCCGAAATATTGACCTTTTCTCTGTTAACTATAAAACTTTTGTTTAAAAATGATAAGTGACGGATGAGTATGATCTTTAAAATTTCATGATAGTGAAATGCTTTAGTTTGTTTATTTTTTTCGACGGCATTTATTGTTTAAAAAAGGTGGATCGATTTTAATACTTGAAAATCTCGATTAAACAGCAAAGTCACCCAATATAGAAATTGTTTAATATATTGTCGGTCTATTAAAGTTTAAAAGTGAAAAAAAAATTGAGAATTAAACATATTTGTTTTAATCAAAAAGCCACAATTTATTAGGAATTTATACAAATTTTGAACGATAAGCAGGCTCAATATACAGCGTCTAAAGTCGACTTTATATTTTAAAATATTTGTTTTTATCTGACGTCGTCTGATGGTGTTTTTTGTTAGTGAGGGAAATGCATCTACCAATTTTACAAAGAAATAGTTTTGAAATCGGAAAGAACTGCATTACGGAGTCTGTTAAAAAAGGTACAGTTTAATCTAAAAAATTTAAAATAATAGTTTTGACCTTTAAAAACTCGAATGTGTTACATTTTTGATGACAAATTTCGAAAAATTATAAAGATTGGACTTTAACATTAACCTCTGAAAGATTCATAGCATGCAGTACTTTTAAGATAAGTTTTATTACTCTTTTCGCTCATTTTGTTCAGAATGCAATTTTGGTTTTTAAAGCGTTTAAATTTTTGATTGAGTTAATTTATTAACCAATTTGTGTAATTATTGTGATTACTTACTTACTTACTAAAGGTGGCGCTACAGTCCTGTGTAAACTACGGCCTCACCCAACAAACTTCTCCATCTAGCTCGGTCCCTAGCTAGATGTCTCCAGTTTCGCGCCACTTGATCCGTGGTCTTTCTCTACTTGTCCTGTGGGTGTAGATTCGAAGATTTTCCGGGCCGGAGCATTGGTTTCCATGCGCTCTACGTGACCCAGCCATCTTAGTCGTTGGACTTTTACCCTTCTGGCTAAGTCTACGTCGCTGTACAGCCCGTACAGCTCGTCGTTCCATCTTCTCCTCCACTCCCCTTCGATGCATACGGGACCGTAGATCACACGAAGAACTTTTCTCTCGAACCGACCCAAGGTGCTTTCATCCGCTTTTGTTATAGTCCATGCTTCTGCACCGTATAACAGGACGGGGATGATAAGGGTCTTATATAGCGACACTTTGGTCCCTCGAGAGAGGATTTTAGCAGTCAATTGCTTTCTTAGTCCAAAGAAACAGCGGTTAGCAAGAGTTATTCTGTGTTTGATCTCTGCGCTGGGGTTGTTTTCTGCGTTCACAGCGGAGCCTGCTTCAATACTCACAAAAGCCCCATTGACATCACGCTGAGTTCTTCCGATTATGTCAATGTCATTAGCATATGCCAGTAATTGGACAGACTTTTGAAAGATAGTGCCTCTAATGTTGACGTGTGAGCTCTGCACAATTCTTTCAAGCATGATGTTAAAAAAATCGCATGACAGCGCATCGCCTTGTCTAAAACCTTTCATGGCATCGAAAAGTTCTGTTAAATTGTTTCCAACCTTTATGGAGCAGCGTGAATTCTCCATGGTCATCCTGCACAAACGAACGAGTTTGGAAGGGATGCCAAAACTAGACATGGCTCTATACAGCTCGTCCCTGTAGACGCTGTCATATGCGGCCTTGAAATCGATGAAAAGATGGTGGGTGTCGATTTGGTGTTCTTGAATTTTTTCCAGGATCTGCCGTAAAGTTAATATTTGATCGACTGTGGACTTTCCTGGTCTAGAACCACACTGATAAGGACCTATCAGGTTGTTGACGATGGGCTTTAGACGTTCACATATTACGGCAGAGAAGATTTTATATGCGTGGATTGGTGCAGTTTAGAGTGCCTCCTTTTTTCATTATCGCAAACAATACTGAGGTTCCATTCTTTGGGCATGCTTTCTTTCGAACATATCTTACAGATAAGTTGGTGCATGCTCCTAACCAACTTATCTCCAGCTGCTTTAAAGAGCTCAGCATTCATTCCATCCGCTCCAGCGGCTTTATTAGACTTCAACTTAGGTATGGCAATCTTTACTTCGTCTAAGTCGGGAGGACGGGATTGTTGGCTTTCGTCGTTTATGTTGAATGGATCATCCTGCCTGACACCGGAATTCGGTTCATCGTCGCTGTTATACATTCTGCAGAAGTGGTCCTTCCATATCCTCAGCATTGACTGCGGTTCCACTATGATGTTTCCACTTTCGTCTTTGCGGCCTTCGGTTCTAGGTTTATGTACCTGTGAATTTCGTTTCACCTGCTCATAAAACTTTCGAACTTCATTCCTACTTTTAAACCTCTCAACATCTTCGACTTTTATTGGAAATGAATTTTTTGAAGTTGTCGGATAAAGTTCGGACGTAAACCATGGTTTTGTGGTGCGTTCTAACGGGCTCATCAATATATTCTCGTGGAATTTGCATTTTGTGTTTTAAAAGGAGACTTTAATTTTTATGACTTTTTTCTCGTTGGCAACGTGGAATCGTACATCACTTATTTTGAAAATTTTATTCACTAGGTTGGTCGCAGTATTGATGACAATAAGCTAATCTTCCAGATGCTGTTGGTTTTTGATACCAGTCGAAAAGCAAACGATTTTCTTCACGGTATAGATTTTTACATCTAAGAACGATATTATTTTGTTAAACTCATTTTCAATTGTGAATTAAATTTTTGGTTGGAATCCGTTTAGAATGTTTATTACTTTGTCTATGTTTTTTTTTATCCATTACTGCAAATATATCGTCAACATATTTTGCTATGAACGCAAGTTTTTCTTCGATGTTATTTAAACATTCATCTTAAACGTGCGGTCCAAAACCAGATCTGCAATAGACGCAAACAGTGGGTTGCCCATTGGCATGCCAAAATTTTGTTTGTATTGAAGAAAATTGTTTTCTTTAAGACAAAAGTCTAGAATCTCAATAAATTTGTTTTGTGCGATCTTTGTGCTTTTATGTATTATATCCCATTTCTTCTTGGCAATGGTGAAAGGCAGTAAAAAGGGGTGAACACTGAAACTTTCTAACATACTTAGGTAGCTTAGATTTTTGGTGATTTAGATTTAGAGGTCTTAAATTGTTATAGAATAAAAACATTCAATGGATAATTTTAATAACGCACACATTAACCATATGTTGGATATTCTGTCAATAATAAAAATAACATAAATGTTTGGATAGCTTTATATTTATTTTTGACAGACAGCCCAGCTGTTTTGAAAAAACTGTTCTTTTTTACGTTAAACACTTACAAAAAGCTATTCGGATGCAATATCTATCTGACATTGAACGCATCCATTATGACAGGTTACAATGACAGCTCAGTTTTACAGTGGTTTGTTCTTTTTGAACAATTGTAAACTATTTTTGTTATTTCGAAAAAAATTAATGAAATTGCCGATCTTTTAGCCTGTCAATCTATTAATACCAACATTGAAAAAAGTATTTTTATAACTTTAAATCGCATAATTATTAACGAATTTAGTACCCGTAGCGTGATGGTTAGTGCGTTGGACTTCCTTCCAGTAAGTGTACAAGGTGAATGTTAGCATTCGCTCCAACCGCGACCTGGAAAACAGAGCCCTACTTAATCACTTTTACCTCAGTAATGATATCACGCAATGGCGATCTGAGAACCGCGGTTTCATGCGATTTAATGACGATTCCTTGGCAAATGCAATAATCGCCGAGCAAACAGGAGCAAGTCCCTTGGTAGTGACGAAGGTTGAACTTCAGCTTTCAATAAAAAATAAAAAGTCAGCAGGTGACGATGGTATATCCAACGTTGTACTAAGACATTTACCGATGGAGGCAATTGACATTTACACCACACTCTTCAATAATGCTCTGAATAATGCATATTATCCAGTGCATTGGAAGACCGCTGTGGTTCATCCTCTCCCGAAAAAGGGAAAGGACAACTCCAACCCATCAAATCTTCGGTCGATAAGTCTTCTTCCGAGTATCAGCAAAGTTTTCGGAAAGATCATCAATAGGGCTCTGACTAAGTGGGGTGCAGACAGCAAAATAATTCCGGATAAACCAGAGGGTCATGACACAATTCATGCTGCGTCTAAACGCGTTTCTGATATCCAATGGAATAAAGCAAAACAACAATGCACAGGTGCGTATGGTTAAAGGGTCTTTACCTAGAACTGAGCAAGCTTGGCATAAGCAATCCATTGTTTTATATACTTTATGATATGCTTAACGGTAGAATGTTTGTTGTCAAAAGTGGCAACTTAACTTCTACCACAACATTCTCAATTAAAAATGGTCTTCAACAGGGAGCGGTGAATTCGCCGATTCTCTTCAGCATTTACACCAGCGACCTGATAGGTAGTCTAACAAAGGCAATTGCGTACGCCGACGATCTAATTGCGTACAGAACGGCCCGAAACGTTGATGTTATTAAAATTCTCTTGCAGCGTGATTTCGACAAGATTCAGCGATATTGCAACGACTGGAAACTGAAAATAAATATCTAGAAGTCGGAGAAAATTCAACTCCGTTGGCTAGGGCCTAGGTAGAATAGGTAGTTTGAGTTATCTTTAAGTTTTATATTAAGGACCTTATTTTAAGTAGTTTTTAAGTAAAAATAAAAAAAGGTTTTCGATATTAGTTT
Source organism: Eupeodes corollae (assembly GCF_945859685.1). Classification (NCBI taxonomy): domain Eukaryota; kingdom Metazoa; phylum Arthropoda; class Insecta; order Diptera; family Syrphidae; genus Eupeodes; species Eupeodes corollae. Next base: position 293,863,771 of record NC_079147.1, read on the forward strand.
TTTTTTTCAAATTTTGTAATAAATACAGAAATAAATAACATTTAAATTGAAGTAAAATAGATCTAAGGACCGAAAGGCATTAGTTTTAAGTGTTATATTTTAACTTAGAGTGTCCGTATGGGACCATTAAGTTAGTTGTAAGTTTTGGATAATTAAGCTAGTTTTATGAATTTTTGTCTAGCTTTAAGATAGGTTTGGACTGTCATGCGAGGGGTCTTGGGTTCAATCCCTGCCTGTGCCACCTAACTTTTTTTACGGGTACTGCCTCTTGCGAGGAATTGATATATTCTCCAAGAGTAATACTTGTCAGGAAAAAGTGCTTTCTCAAATTAGCCGTTCTGACAACATTACTGGCACACAGGAATGGTTGAGAGTTGTAAGTCACTAGGCCCTGGTTGTTCATGGACTGTTGCGCGTTGCGCCACCTTATTTATTAACTTCCCATAGAAAGTTATTGTAATGGGTCCGATTTGTCAAATTGAATATTTTGACATTTCTCGACGTTTCAAGATCTCTAGAGTCGAAATAAAAGATTTTTAGAAAGATGTCTGTGCGTGCATGTGTACGTACGTCCGTACGTTCGCGACGTTTTTTTCGTCCTCCATAGCTCAAGAGCCAGAAGAGATATAGACTTCAAATAAATTTCGTTATACAGATAATAAGGCAGAAAGATGCAGAAAGGGCTCTCAAGAAAATTGCGTGGGTGGTTTTTTTTACCATAGCAGTTTGAAAAAAAGGTGATATATACTGTAACGTGATACCCAATAGGTATATTTTTTGAAAAAAATTAATATAACGGTTTTTTTTATAAATCAATAAAACTGAAAAAAAAAATTTGTGACCCCTAAAATTTTACGACTGAAATATGATTTCATCTCTAAAACAATTTTGTGCAACAAAGAATAATGTTTTTGACATCTGATAAATTTTTTAAAAAATCTAATTGATAGTTTTTTTTATAAAAAATAAAAATCTAAAAAAAAATTTCTCAAAGTTCGTAAAAATTGAATATCGATTCAAATATCTTCTCAAAAATTTTAAATTTAGGTTTCAAGCTTATTTTATTTATAAGAAATATTGTTTTCAACATTTTGAAAATGTTGTGAAAAATCGAATTGACAGTTTTTTTTACAAAAAATTAAAACATAAAAAAAATGTATTAAGGATGGTAAAAATTGATTTTCGACTCAAATATCTTTTCAAAACTTTGAGATAATAGCTTCTTACTAATTTTTTCTTATAAGAAATATAAAATATAAATATATCCCGACAGCTGTCGGGAGGATGCAATACGGAGTTTTTAACAATTATAATATGATTTAATGCAAGTATTGAATAAAGAACAAAAAAATAACCTGAAGAAGTAAGGAATTCTTACGAAACTTTGGGTAAAAGAATGGAATAGTTTTTTATTTATTCGCATTCCAAAAAACAAAAAGACCAAAAGAGCCTAATAAAACATAATAAATATTGTTTTTAATATTAGGACAAATTTTGAGAAAAATCGAATTGACAGTTTTTTTTACAAAAAATAAAAACCTAAAAAAAAATGTATAAAAGTTGGTAAAAATTAATTTTCGACTCAAATATCTCTTCAAAAATTTTAAATTTTGGCTTCAAACTAATTTTATCTTATAAGAAATATTGTTTTCAACATTTTGAAAAATGTTGTGAAAAATCGAATTGATAGTTTTTTTTACAAAAAATTAAAACATAAAAAAAATGTATTAAAGTTGGTAAAAAGTGATTTTCGATTCAAATATCTTTTCAAAACTTTGAGATATTGGCTTTAATTTACTTTTATCTTTCAAAAAATATTGTTGTCAACATTAAGTTGAAGTTTAAAAAAAATCGAATTGACAGTTTTTTTACAAAAAATAAAAACCTAAAAAAAATGTTTAAAAATTGATTTTCGAGTCAAATATCTCTTCAAAAATTTTAAATATTGGCTTCAAACTAATTGTATCTTATAAGAAATATTATTTTCAACATTTGGTAAATTTTTTTAAAAATTCGAATTGACAGTTTTTTTTACAAAAAATAAAACTTTAAACAAAAAACAATACTAAAACTTGGTCAAAATTTACTTTCGGCTCAAATAGTTTTTTAAAAATGAAAAATATTAGCTTCAAACTTATTTTATTTCACAGAAAATATTGTTTTCAATATTCAGTAATTTTTATATAAAAATCCAACAGTCCGTTTTTTCACAAAAAATAAAATCTACAAAAAATAGTACGCAAATTTGGTAAAAATTGATACGAGTACATATAGACAAACTTTTAAGCAAGACAAATCGACAGACGGGATGGGAAGTTATCAGTGTGGGTCGCATCCCAGCCTCTTTTTTTATTTATAATAGCGATTCATATGACGAATAGCTTAAATTTATTGTTTCTCCCACGTCAAAAAAAAATCTACTTGTTTCTAAATATCTCAATCACTTTGCCATTTCAACACCTTCAACTCAGATTCTGAGCTGAGTTGGGGATTGTTAAAAATCGTAACTATTTGACACTTCAACAATGAGCTTAGAAACGATGTGATAACATAATGTTGTAATATTGTTAAAAATCTTAACAATCTTATGTTTAGGAACGACAAAAAATAATGATTGTTAACAATGAGGTAGAAAAAGAACAGACCCCAAGTGTCAAATGAAAGTTCCAATTAGCAAACACACAGTTTGAAGATATTATCTATTCAAATGTTAAATTCACTAAAGTACTTAACCGGCGCATGTTTAGATACAATGTCCGATCATATCTTGCAATATTTGCATAAGAATCTTGCACGAACTACTTTTTGAATTAAAAAAATATGAATTTATTTGAATTTCATTTTGGTGAATATTTCACTTCCGAAAGCAAAGACTGGTTTTAAAAACATTAACATTTTTTTTTCATTTTTGTTCTTTGCATTTACTAATTTAATTCCCTTTGAAATTTAATAATAAATAAAAAAATAAATCCTATTCTATTTATATCATACTTTACACTATCGCAACGAAAAGTTTTTGAGGGCGTTTATGTATATTCAAACAAACTCATTAAAAAGGTGATAACCTATTAATTCAATAATGTGTGTAGGTGGATATCTACAAAATGTACACAAATTATAAGGGTGAAGATTTTGAAAACAATGAAAAACAAAATCAGGCAAAATTTATTATTTATGAATATAATTACCTAAGTCAATAATAACTTATTAATAGTCATGTTGTGTTTATATTTACGCATTTCCAATATTGTTACCTGAAATATTTCAATTGCGTGGCTCAGAATATTCATATGTTAATACACTAATGGTATGGACACAGAATTGGATAGAGAACAAGAGGTTTTCCTAAAATATTGTGTTCAAACTTTTTGATTCATCAATTGTTAACATGAATAGCTACGAGTACATAAATCATACTCAACCCAACATCAACAAAAACACTATATACATTTTTCTCTGAATATTGAAGAATAGTGCCATTTATACCCTTCATTGAATAAAAAGAGCATAATTGAATATTTTATTTTAAAATCTAAAATCGATTAAATATATTACTTTATTATGCTAAGTTTCGAAAATAAAGCTTATGGACAGAAAAATCTCGCCCCCCAACATTTACCATTTTTTTAAAGTTCATGCCTACTGATATGGTACGTTCTAATTTCAATTACGAAAAGCATGAAATTGGTTGAAGTTAGTTTGCAAAGTCAACCGATATTGCGAACGACATGTTACTTACTTACTTACTTAAAGTGGCGCTACAGTCCTGTGTGAACTAGGGCCTCACCGAACAAACTTCTCTATCGCCACCTGATCCGCGCTCTTCCTCTACTGTGCTGTCCTGTGGGTGAAGATTCGAAGATTTTCCGGGTCGGAGCATTGGTTTCCATGCGCTCTACGTGACCCAGCCATCTTAGTCGTTGGACTTTTACACTTCTGGCTAAGTCTACGTCGCTGTACAGCCCGTACAGCTCGTCATTCCATCTTCTCCTCCACTCCCCTTCGATGCATACGGGACCGTAGATCACGGTTCTCTTATCTGCTTTTGTCATAGTCCATGCTTCTGCGCCGTATAGCAGGACGTTGATGATAAGGGTCTTACGTATATAGCAACACTTTGGTCCTTCGAGAGAGGACTTTAAAACTCAATTGCTTTCTTAGTCCAAAGAAACAGCGGTTAACAAGAATTATTCTGCGTTTGATCTCAGCGCTGGTAGACGAAGTCCTTGACTACCTCAAAGATACGTCTGTCGATGGTGACGTTTTGACCAAGACGTCGCTCGGTGTTGTATGTCCATTCTTGACGACAGCATGTACTTTGTTTTGCCCTCATTAACCGTTTACCCCATTTTTGCCGCCTCTGCCTCAATACTTACAAAAGCCCCATTGACATCACTTCCTGAGTTCTTCCGATTATGTCAATGTCATCAGCATATGCTAGTAATTGGACAGACTTTTGAAAGATAGTGCCTCTAGTGTTGACGAGTGAGCTCTGCATTATTCTTTCAAGCACGATGTTAAAAAAATCATATGACAGCGCATCACCTTGTCTAAAACCTTTTTTGACATCGAAACGTTCTGTTAAGTTGTTTCCAACCTTTATGGAGCAGCGTCAATTCTCCATGGTCATCCTGCACAAACGGACGAGTTTGGAAGGGATGCCAAAACTAGACATGGATCTATACAGCTCGTCCCTGTAGATGTTGTCATATGCGGCCTTGGAATCGATGAAAAGATGGTGGGTGTCGATTTGGTGTTATTGGGTTCTTTCTAGGATCTGCCGTAATGTGAATATTTGATCGACTGTGGACTTTCCTGGTCTAAAACCACATTGATAAGGACCTATCAGGTTGTTGACGATGGGCTCTAGACGTTCACATATTACGGCAGAGAAGATTTTGGAAGCGATGTTAAGTAGACCGATTCCTCCATAGTTGGTGCATTTTAGAGGGCCTCCTTTTTCAGGATCGGCAAACAATATTGAGCTTCCATTCATCCGGTATGCTTTCTCCCGACCATATCTTACAGATTAGTTGGTGCATGCTCCTAACCAACTTATCTCCAGTTGCTTTAAAGAGCTCGGCATTCAACCCATCCGCTGCAGCGGCTTTATTAGACTTCAGCTAAGATATGGCAATCTTTACTTCGTCTAAGTGGGGAGGACGGGATTGTTGGCTTTCGTCGTCTATTTTGAATGGATCACTATCCTGCCTGACAGGGAAATTCGGTTCGTCGTCGCCGTTATACACTCTTCAGAAGTGGTCCTTCCATATTCTCAGCATTGACTGCGGTTCCACTATGGTGTTTCCATTTCCGGCTTTGCAGCCTTCGGTTCTAGGTTTATGTACCTGTGAATTTCGTTTCACATGTTCATAAGACTTTCGAACTTCATTCCTGCTTTTAAACCTCTCAACATCTTCGACCGCACGCTTCTCATGCCCTCCCTTTTTCTTTCTGAGAAGTCGGCGTTCCTCTCGCCTATTCTGCTCATAGAGCTCATGAGCAGCTCTCATTCTTTTATGCAGCGCGGCTTTGCGTGCCTGTTGTTTGGCTGCAATTGCCTGCCGACATTCCTCATCAAACCAGGGGTTCCTTGTTAGTGGCTGCTTCAAACCAAGCACATCAGAGGCGGCTTCTTTGATTGCATCTTGGCAATGTTGCAATTTTTCTTCGATACATGGTGTTGGTGGCAGAGAACTTCGAGAGAGGTTACTTGTAACTCGGTCGGAAGAGGATTTGGCGATCTCTGGCGATTGTAGCCGTTCGACGTTGTACCTTCTCCCAGCACCTCCCTGTTTTGCCTTGGGTCTGGAAATCCGAAGTGCTACCTTGGCTACAACGCGGTAACTGTCCGAGTAGATTTTAGCTCCTTGGAAAGTTCGGACATCCATGATGCTGAAAGCGTGTCTGGCGTCGATCGCAATATGGTCAATCTGGTTAACGGTAGATTGATCTAAAGAACTCCATCTTCTTTTGTGGATATTGAGGTGTCTAAAACGCGGACTGGCTAATATGACGTTTCGACCTGCAGCAAAATCTATGAGCCTGAATCCGTTGTCGGAAGTGTATACTGTTTTTCCCGATTATTCCACCAAAGATGTCTTCCCTTCCTAGCTTGGCATTAAAATCGCCCATGACAATTTTAATATCGTAGCTAGCACACTGCTCATATGTTTTGTCTAAGAGCTCGAAGAACATATTTTTGGTGTTGTCATCTTTCTCTTTTGTGGGGCATGCGCGCATATCAGGCTAATGTTGCTGAATGGTCATGAGGCGCTCGATGATGCACCTATAGCTCAAGACTTCTTCCCTAAATCTGTCTCCAGTGACAAAACCGCATTCAAATTAGTGCTGCTGGTTTTCGCGATAGCAGTCACCATAGTAAATATCGCAGTTTTTCATCCTCTTTTTTTCCGGCCCATCCCATTGAATTTCCTGGATGGCGGTGATGTCCGGTTTATAGCAGTCTAGCACCTCCGCTAATTCTTCGGCCACATACGTGGTCTGTTAAGGGACCTAACATTCAACGTACATATCCGAAGTTCGTTGTCCTTAATTCTTTTGCGTAGGTTGTCAACAGTAAATCCGTCCGTATCCGAGGCTTGTTGGTTCTTCGCAACTATGAAGTTTTTACGTGGCCAGGAAGTCACCCCCTCAAAGTCAAACACTAATGAGGGGTTATAAATATTCAAACATATTATAGATAGACAGATAGATAATTTGGATTTTATTGGATCAACATTTGAATTTAACAATAGATACGTTTTTACCTTTACAAAAATCATTATGACATGGCATTTGCCGTCTGCCAGATTGACAACTATAATATATTAATTTAATTACAAAGATATAACCGTTTTAAATAACATATGTGTTTAAAATAAGGAATTATATGGAAACCAATAAAATTTAAAAATTCAAATAAGATACAGTTAAAGGTTTGTTTAATCAAAAATCTTCGTTAATTATTCTTGCTCTATATCTGAGCGCAATTACACAATATTCATAAAGTCTATTAACGTTCATATGATTCAATTCGTCCAGGACTTGCTCTTCAGATAAAACATCACTCCCAAGAACGCTTCTTCTGGTTTCTTATAGAGTTGGGCATCTTCCCAAAAAGTGAATGACGTCTTCTCTTTCTCTCATGTTGCAAATGCTGCATTCTAATGGAAGATCAGGTCTGTGAGGCATGAAGTTTGAAGATTGATAAGCTCGCTGCGAAGTCTGACCATTGTAGCGATAACATTAACCTTATTAGAGTCACGAAAATAGTTTTCCTCAGCCAAATTGTGATTTTATCTACTGTAAACTGTTCTGTAGATGGAACTGGAGGCTTCAGCTATATATTCAGCTCTACATTTCTCATCCACCTTCGAGATTACATTGTAGAAGACTACCAATGTTTTCCAGGTTTAAATCAAAGCTTAAATTGCATTCTTCAGCAAGTTTTGACCACTCTCTATACCAGCTGTTTCGTTCGTGTATGGCACTGATAGCTACCTTCTTGACTAATCTGGATTCTGATAAATTTAATATGTACTGAAGAAAATCGGCTTGCAACTTCAAGGTCTTTATGTGTAAAGGTGATAGTCCTGTTTCGAGCATTACCACGTAATTTGGTGTGTTGACTGGTAAGCTAAATATCCTTTTAATATAGTGTGTCAAGAGTTTTTCCACCGTTTGAAATCTCATACATCCCCAAACTTGTGCGCCATAGAAAAGTATGCTCTGCGATACAGCTTCAAATACCTTGTGCTTACTGCTATGCGCAATGTTTCTGTTCATGAAGCATCTTTTCCATGATAAGTTAATGGCTGTTTTCGCCTTTTCTAACTTCACAGTTAAATGCTTCTGCATGCTCAAACTTCTCGTAAAAATTACCCCTAGGTATTTGTATTCGGTTACACATTCTAAGGCTTCTCCGTTACATGACCATTTCTCGTTAGAAGCATTTCTTCCACCACCGTTTTTAAATATCATCACTTAAGACTTTTGCGTATTAACGATTAAGTTTCATAAGCAACAGTAATTATATAACCTGTTTATTATGAGCTGTAACGCTTCCGGCGAATACGCAAACATGACAATGTCATCTGCAAATAATAAGGCCTTCATATGTGTTCCTGCGAAATCCACTCCACCAGGAAGATAATCAATCAGGTCATTTATAAAAAGTGAGAACAAAGTGGGGCTCAATGTGCAGCCTTGCCTTACTCCCGATGAGGTCACAAACTAATCTGACAACTCTGCACCATTCCATACAGCCGCTCGAGTTCTTCTATAGAGATTCTCTAGCGCACGTCCAAATTTCATCGATAACGCCGCATATTATAGATACTGATTAAAGATTTCGAAAAACCATCTTAAGAACCTAACGTGATAAATTAATATTGAAAAAGTGCAAAAGATCAAAACCTTGTAGATGTCAAAACCTTTTTATTTCAAATTTATTTTTTACCAAAGTATTGTGACACAAAAAAACTAATCTGCTAAAAATTTAAAATTTATTCTTTCGTGTACAAGGACTTACCAATATGTGCATTTTTTTTTTTTTTTTGAAAAGTACAACTTTTTCCCCTTCAAAAGTTTATTGAAATAAATAAAGGGGGACGTGGGATATTTTCATATGCAATACTTCTTCACATCTTAATCAATAAAACTAGTCCGAGAGTAGGTTATACGCAAACAACTTTTTTAAAAAAAGGAAACAAATTATCAAAACTTTTCTATGACAAATTTCACCAACAATCCTTTGTTGAACAATAAATATCTTATATCCTTAACCAAGTTGCTTTAGAAATGAGAAAACATTTATTAGCCCTTATGATGATTAATATCAAACAAACTTGATGCTCTCCCTTAGATTGAAAAAGGATAACAAAATGTTATATTAACTCAAACAAGATATTTGTCCTAAATTTTCCACCTTATCGAGCGTCAGATCGTATGTAGGCATAAAATTTAAATTTCAAAACACAAATAAAACAAAACAACAAAAGCAACATGAAATGCAAATGCAAAAATAAAAAAAAAATATTATATAAAAGGAAAAGAGCAATAACTTGTAGCATATAGTTCGCTTTTCATCCCCTTTATACGACTTGCAATAGCGCCCGCCCGCAGCCTTCTACCATGAGTTATACCGCCCGCCCGCATACATTTTCTGGTGGAGGTGGGTTGTGGTTGAAGCTTGTAGGTTTAGTGCTTCTTTACCTAGATAAATAGAAAAATAAATCCTTTGATATTCATGAGACTTACCGTTAAGCATAACGTTGTTTTCATTAATGATTCACAGCTTTCCATCACTGCTCTATTTATTTCGCCTCCTCCGTCGCGTTTCGCCACACTCCACCCCCTAAATGCTTCTGGACAAATGTTTACACTATCTATGCTTATCTGCAGAATAGTTTTGCGGCAATTTTGCACGTGAAATTCCTGCCTAGTGCCTGCTGCATCTTTTAACCATAAACTACCATAAGCTATACTCGTACCTAGCTATGTACCTCTTTCTATTCCCGATTCTGCTTTCAGCCTTCCTTACTCCTCAGCCCAGCACCAGCGACCATAAAACACAACTTAAACCATGTTGAACTGATGGAATTTAAGGTGAATGACTCGAAAGTGGGGATTCTTCTTGGCTTTTGTTCTTTCTTATAGCTAAGCTTTAGTACAGGCAGGTGTTTTTATAGACGGATACCATACCGTATATACGAGGACGAGTACCTTACCTGTGTAATATATTGTGTTTGCCCGTTCACCATTATTTCTTGAGATATATTTTTGTTTGTCCTGTAAATGATAAATGCTGACATGCATGTCACGAAAAGGAACGATAGTCACTCGCACTATCACTATACTTGGAGGTTTATTTAAGCCCAAGTGTGTGGCTTAAACAATTCTTAAAGGATCCAGCTTGGTTTCTTCTTCTTGAACTGTCATTGGACTGAAATAATCTTTCCTATCACAGGTAGTTTTATCGACGAAAAATGTTTATATTGAACTTTTTTGAGAAGGTTCATTTCGCTTTAAAATCTCACTGCTATGCATTATTTAACATTGTATCATTCAACCAGAATCAAAAGCATTGCATGAATACACCAAATTCAAGAAAGATGGGTGAAACCACGCCCCTTAAGCGTATTATCTCAGTTTTTAATTCTTTTCAAACAAATTTTATTAGTTTTATCATTTTTCAAGAATCAGTATTTTTGATTATAAACGAAACTTAATTCATGCAGAGTGGGTGGATACAACGCCCCTTAGTGAAGGATTTGAGTGACAAGTTTTTTGTTATTGTTCTAATATTCCCCTACTTCACTAAATTTTATTATTTTAAAACACTTTGAAGTGATAATTTACTGTTAATTTAAATGATGATTATCTTACATTTATAAAGAAAGTAGGTGAATAATATGCCCCCTTAATCAAAAATCACAATTAGCAAATTCAGAGTTCTTAACTTTATTTGTTTTGAAGTTAGGGGGGGTTGAGAATCGCCCAAGTTTGTTCCTGTTAACAAAAGGTATTTCCAGAACCTGACTTGGCAGTATCCTGTTTTCATCACTCAATTTAACTGACACCTCAATAGCTATCTGAAAATGGAAACATTTTATGATGTAAGAAAAAGAACATTCATCATTTTTTCATTGTTAGAAACGTCAGATAATGACATAAGGGACTTTCTATTCTGTAAATTTTCACCAACTAGTCAATTTTTCAGATGTCATTAATTTCAATTTCAAACTTAGAAACTTTGTTGATTGCACAGAAATTACAATAAGCTCGTCTTATAAGCTACAAATTCAAATTAATGGGTCCGAACTGGCAAATCGATAATTTTGAAATTTTTTATGAAGTTTCAAGGTCCCTAGAACCTAAATCCCTGATTTTCTGAGAGTTGTCTGTACTTTTTTTCGTTGGCAGTATCACAATAAACCCTAAATATTGTTATAAAAATTGATTTTTGACTTATGGATTCAAAATTATTTCATTTCTACAAAATTTTGTTAAAATTTGATACAAATTTTAGAATATTTAGTTTGGCATTTAGAGCGGTCAAACTCTTGCAAGGTTGGAGGTGGGCATGTCCCTCAAACTTCATAAACAAGCCCTTTTTATTTGACCTTAAACATGAGATTTGACAGTTTTTTTTGGTTAAAATAAAATCCAACGAAAAGAAATATAAATTGATTTTTAATTCAAATATATATTTTGACTTCAAACTTATTTTATCTTGTAAAAAAATATCTTTGTTACATTTTTTAAAATTAATCAAAAAATCGAATTGACAGTGTGTCAAACAAACAATTTACTAAATTGACTTTAAGCATCGAAAATCTGGACAGTAAAAAGCTTGAACTACAGTTTTTCATATTTTTAGAAGTTCTCTTCATGACAAATCGGATTACAGAAAATATCATCTGTACATTTGTTTAGTGCACAGATGGGAATTTGTAGGTTTGGGTTGCATCTCAGTTTCCTTTTATTTTTCCAATTTGACTTCCATCTTTTTATACAAAACTTTAAATTAAATAATATTTATAAGCAAAATTAATGAGTAGTGTACTTTCGAGTTTATTCCAGGCAACTAAAAAATTCCGCAGTCTCAATCTTAAGAGACTTCATTTGCAGTAAATAATTGGACACAAAATAAATCTAAGTTACAGTTGTGTTCATAAAAATAGCAGTGTTGGTCACATTTTATTAGATTGTCAATTATTTAAATAATAAAAATTCTTAAAAAAAATGCCATGTAACTTGCATCTAACGGTCTTACATATTCATATTAGAGACTTTTAGCTTGAAGTTATGCCCTACTTTTCCCGGTTATTATTTCAAACTTTTGATTTTATTATTAAAAAGTGTTAAAAATTATTTTTTTTTATTTTTGTTAAGTGAATATTTTACTATATAAAGTTTTAAGTATTTGTAACATACAAGCATATAAAAAATTAATAAATATTAGCTCAAAAATAAACAATGGAACGGTCAAGACACTGCACCGAAGAAATTCGAAAACTTATTAGAAGGAGGGAAAAACCTACCAAAATATTCAAGACAACTAAGGCTGCTCACCTAAAATGGTCAATAACGCCTTAAAATGGCAAAATAAACCGAAAACGCTAGGCCCAAAAAGGATGACTACTGAACGAACTGACAAAAGAAATATTCAGTTAGAAAAACAGAACCCTTTCATAGGCTCTAGGAAAATAAGGAATGGACTTCAATTGTCTGTTAACACTGTCACAATGCGAAGAAGTCTTTAATAAGCGAAGTTATCAGCCCAAAGTCCTCGCAAAGTACCATTCTTGAAGAAACGGCATGTGGCCAAGAGAATGGAGTTTTTTAAAGCGCATAGAGATTAGGCAAAAGAGAAATGGAGGAATGTTCTGTGGAGCGATGAAAGCAAAGTCGTCCTTTTTGGGTCCAAGGGTCGTCGGGAATATGTGACAAGACCCTAAAATGCAGAAATCGATCCACGGTACACTATAAAAACAGTGAAGCATGGTGGAGTAAAAATTATGATATGGGCTTGCTTTTAATATTTCGGGGTAGGGCCTATTAATCTTATCGGGGGTATAAGGGATGCAACTAAACTATATGTGAAAATTCTCGAGGAGGTTATGTTACTCTATATGCTGAAGACGAAATGCCGTTGATTTGGGTATACCAACAAGACTATGGCTCAAAGCATACGTCAAAAAATGGAAAATCATGGTTTGTGCAGAAGAAGTTATCCGTTATGGAGTGGCGCGCTCAATCCCCGACCTTAACACCACCGACAATTTGTAGGAGGATGTTAAGAACGCAATTCATAAGGCAAAACCCAAGAATTCGAAAGAATTGTGGGAAGCAGTGCGTGATTCGTGGGACGCAATGCCAGTCGAGAGGTGTCATGTTTTAGTTAACTCGATGCCACGTAGATGCGAAGCAGTCATAAAAAACAATGCTTATGCAACAAAGTACAAATTGTAAGCTAAATATTATTTGTATACTTTCATATAACTTATTACAGTTTTTCTTAGTTCTTACGTAATAGATCCAGTACTTTGTCATGCACTGCTATTTTTATGAACAACCATATATTTAAAAAAACGGTTTTTACTGTGACAAAGCTAACGGTAAAAAATCAATAATACTTATTTTCTGTTTTTATGAATAAAATATTTTAGTTTGTTATTAGAAGGCCTTTTTGTTTTATTTGGAGAGCACTGCTATTTTTATGAACACAACTGTATATAGGTCATTTGTCGGAAGTCATTAATTCAAAACTTACACAGGTTACAAGGTTATCATAAGTTGTGTTTCGTATTTTAAATAAAAAGTCCTTATATCTTATTCAATGTGGCAAAGAACCCATTTATATAAAGCTTTGAATAAAATTTCACACTCAATAAATATATCAGAAAGTTATGAAGTTCAGCTGTCATTTCGACTTATGTACATAATTTGTTCCCAAGACTTTTTTTCAGAAATTGTCGGTTTGTCAATTTTTAAAAAGTGAGGATGAAATTTCCAAAAAAGTATGGAACGGTTTCTTGTGCAAAAAGTGTCTGGCACTCAATGAAAGCGAAGCAAAACGAACGGACGACAACAGACAATTTCTGTCCAATATGACCTTTGACAGACCAAAAATTTCTGTCCAAAGAAATGTGTTTTGTAGAATTTGTCAGGAGGGGAAAATATTCGACTCTCTCATGAGTGCTTTCTTCTGCACAAAACTAACGAATTTGTGTAGTGTGAAAAAGCATTTGGTCAACAATTGACAATTGACAATTGTGGTCAAGGTTATGGAAAGTTCTTTTTCTTGGTTAACTTTAAATTCAACTTTCTAACGTTGCTTTTTTATATTTTATTAGATAGTAGAAACTTGCATTACCTTCAACTTACTTATTGACTGTAAGACACATTTCTTGACAGTTAATAGCAAGATTACACGATTGTTAACTAGCATACTTATGATTGGTTGATTTATAGCTTTAACTGTTCTACAATAGTTGGGTTCCGTCTCAGATAGATAGGGTTTCCGGATACCTTTTTCTTACCGTCTTATACTTGAAATGACCCAAAAAAGAGGGGATATCAAATATGAAATCCGAAGATATCAAACAAATTTTGTTCTCTAACAGAACAGATGATTTGACATATGGTTCAGTTTTAAAGGACTTGAAAATTGATTTCAAATTTGTATACTTATTATTTCAATTACTTCAAAAACTTCCCATATTAAGTTAATGTAATGGGTCCGATTTGTCGCATTGAAAATTTCGACGTTTTAAGGTAACTACAGTCCAAAAACGAGAATGGGATGCTACCCACACTGATAGCTTCCCATCCCGTCTGCCGATTTGTCTTGCTTAAAAGTTTTTCTATATGTACTCGTATCAATTTTTACCAAATTTGCGTACTATTTTTTGTATATTTTATTTCTTATGAAAAAACGGACTGTTGGATTTTTATATAAAAATTACTGTATATCGAAAACAATATTTTGTGTGAAATAAAATAAGTTTGAAGCCAATATTTTTAGTTTTCGAAAATCTATTTGAGTCGAAAGTAAATTTTTACCAAGTTTAAGTATTGTTTTTTTTTTAGAGTTTTATATTTTGTAAGAAAACTGTCAATTCGAATTTTTTAAAAATTTTACAAAATGTTGAAAACAATATTTCTTATAACATACAATTAGTTTGAAGCCAATATTTAAAATTTTTGAAGAGATATTTGAGTCGAAAGTCAATTTTTACCAACTTTTATACATTTTTTTTTTGGGTTTTTATTTTTTCTAAGAAACTGTCAATTCTGTTTTTCTCAAAATTTGTCATAATGTTGAAAACAATATTTCTTACAAGAAAAAATTAGTTAGAAGCTATTATCTCAAAGTTTTGAAAAGATATTTGAGTCGAAAATCAATTTTTACCAACTTTTATACATTTTTTTTAGGTTTTTTAATTTTTGTAAAAAAACTGTCAATTCGATTTTTTTCAACATTTTTCGAAATGTTGAAAACAATATTTCTCATAAGATAAAATAAAAGATATTTGAATCGATATTCAATTTTTACGAACTTTAAGTAATGTTTTCTTTAGATTTTTATTTTTTATAAAAAAAACTGTCAATTAGATTTTTCTCAAAATTTTATCAGATGTCAAAAAAATTATTCTTTGTTGCACAAAATTGTTTTAGAGATGAAATCATATTTCAGTCGTAAAATTTTAGAGGTGACAAATTTTTTTTTTTTATAAAAAATTTATAAAAAAACCGTCATTTTGATTTTTTTCAAAAAATATGCCTGTTTTGTATCACGTTACAATATATAATATAAAATTTAATTCAAGTCTCTAGCCTTAATGGTTTGTGAGGTTAACCAAAATGTTCACCTTTTTTTCAAACTGCTATGGTAAAAAAACCACCCACGCAATTTTCTTGAGAGCCCTTTCTGAATCTTTCTGCCTTATTATCTGTATAACAAAATTTATTTGAGCTATGGAGGACGAAAAAAAAGTCGCGAACGTACGGACGTACAAACGTACGTACAAACGCACTCACAGACATCTTTCTAAAAATCTTTTATTTCGACTCTAGAGACCTTGAAACGTCGAGAAATGTCAAAATTTTCAATTTGACAAATCGGACCCATTACAATAACTTCCTATGGGAAGTTAATAAAAGACTTTTAGAGAGATGTCTGTGCGTGCATGTGAACGTATGTTCGTACGTTTTTTCGTCGTCCATAGCTCAAAATTCAGTAGAGAAATCGACTTCAAATACATTTTGTTACACAGATAATAATGCAGAAAGGGTGGTTTTTTACCATAGCATTTTGAAAAAAGGCGAACATTTTGATTAACCTCACAAACCATTAAGGCTAGAGACTTGAATTAAATTTTATATTATATATTGTAACGTGATACCAAACAAATATATTTTTGGAAAATATTCCTGTTAACGGTTTTTTTATAAATACAAAAATTGAAAAAAAGTTGTCACCTCGAAAATTTTACGAACAAAAAAATGATTTTATCTGCAAAACAATCTTGTGCAACGAAAAATAGCGATTTCAACATTTGGTAAAATTTTAAGAAAAATCGAATTGACAATTTTTTTTACAAAAAATAAAAACCTAAAAAATATCTTTTCTAAACTTTGAGATATTGGCTTTAAACTAATTTTACCTTTTAAAAAATATTGTTTTCAACATTCAATAAAATATCGAGAAAAATCGAATTAACATTTGTTTTAAAATAAAATAAAAACCTAAACAAAAAAATTACTAAAACTTCGTAAAAATTGATTTTGGACTTAAATATCTTTTCAAAACTTTAAGATATTGGTTTCAAATTAATTTTATCTTATAAGAAATATTGTTTTTAACGTTCGGTAAAATTTTGAAAAAAATTGAATTGACAGTTTTTTGTACAAAAATATGAACCTAAAAAAACAATACTAAAACTTTTTAAAAATTTATTTTTTACTCAAATAGCTTTTCAAAAATTAAAAATATCGGCTTCAAGCTTATTTTATCTCACAGAAATTATTGTTTTTAATAAGTTTATTTATAAGAGTTCAACAGTACTTTTTTCATAAAAAAAATAATACGCAACTTTGGTAACATTTCATGTTCGGTTCCCGATATCTCTCAAATTATTTTTATTCGTCCAATTTGAATTTGTTTATATAAGAAATAAAAACTTTTAAGAAATGCTACTAAAGTTGGTACATATTGGTTTTCGACGAAAAATCTCGTTAACAAAACTAGACTTTAAAATATAACTATTTCATTTTATGCAAAATATTATTGGTAATTCTAAAATTTGTAATAATAATTCAACTGACAATTTTTTTTAACACAACACGAAAACCTACAAAACTTTTAAGCACGACAAATTGACAAACGGGATGGGAAGGTATCAGTGTGGGTCGAATCCCAGCCCCTTTTATTTAACAATAATTAGGACTTCAAAATTTAAATATTTGTCTAATTATTGTGAGCTTTTAAATTTGTTTTTATTTTTTGAAAGCTGTCTTAATTTAGCTAAACAACACGTTCAATAAAAAAAAACTACGCCTTTCGAGGATATCGTATCTAACACAAGATTATACGCAATAAATTATGTTACAATTAATTTTCAGACATATGGTTGTAAGACACTGTAAGATTGCTTTTCACTGACAGATCTGACAATATTGTGATAACCTAAAAAGTTATTGAAAGCAATCACTGTTGTGTGTTTATTTTTTCTATGATTCCACAACATGCCCTTATTTTTCACAACTAAAATGCAAACTACAAAATTATATAGACACAAATTGAAAGGAGGAATATACAAAATATAGCATTAGCCTAAGACCTATTTAAGGCTATAGACAAGTTAGCGTGCTTTAGACTCTATATAGTGTTTTCTCTCTCCGATGGTATAAAAATGAAAAGTGTAACTACGAGTATGATCCTTTGTGAGTAAATAAATCGTAAAGTGCATTAAGGAAAAGCACTGAAAGTCGACACAAGTAGTGTTGAATAGAATAATAAGAAAAAAAAGATGAGGAAGAAGGAGGAGGAGGAGGTTAATCAACAAAATAGCTCCATTTACTGTGCTGCACGATATATAGTATATTTTTATTTTTTTTTAAATTTTCTATTTGAATCCTCAGGAATATAAATATAGCACACGACTAACCTCATTTAAGAGGCAAGATGGTGATAGTTTTTATTTTACAAACTACAGCGCCAGCGATTGCATTACAGATTAGTTGAATGCAACAAGAAGTGTTACATCTCCAGGATGACGCTAAAGCTGATGCTGATGCTGAGTTGTTATATGTAAACTATATACGATGGATGATGGATCAGGGCGGGCTCAATGGACAATGGTTATGGGTTGAGTTGGGTATGGCAATTTTTTGAAAGGACGTTAAGTCAAGTGAGCCCGAGTCTATTGTTTATAGCTGTAGCTGGTGATGGTCCTCAGATAGTTATAGCTCGAGTCTTTTAAGGTGTATAATTGTGTCAAGATGTTTTATTTTTGTAGCCCCAAACTATATATGAAAAGTGTTTTGTTTTATAGGCTTGCATATTTCTTAGGGGTCTTACTTTTATTTTGAAGTGTCTGCCTATTTTTCAGTTGGCATAAGAATATTTAAAAATTCATACAATTATTGTAACATATTTTTTTCATTAGGTTTTTTTAAAAACAAAAGATTACTATTACGGATGTGCCATAAGGCAAACGGAAAGTTGCACTTTTTATTTTTAATTCTCAAAAAGAATGAAACAACTGGCTTTTGTTTTATATTCCAAGATTGTAAAATAGAGAAGCAGGTAACAGGGTGCTTCGATGTTAATTTAAATATTGTTTGTTAACTTCCCATAGGAAGTTATTGTAATGGGTCCGATTTGTCAAATTGAAAATTTTGAAATTTCTCGACGTTTCAAGGTCCCTAGAGTCGAAATAAAAGATTTTTAGAAAGATGTCTGTGCGTGCGTGTGTACGTACGTTCGTACGTCCGTACGTCCGTACGTCCGTACGTCCGTACGTCTGTACGTCCGTACGTCCGTACGTTCGCGACGTTTTTTTCGTCGTCCATAGCTCAAGAACCAGAAGAGATATCGATTTCAAATAAATTTTTTTATACAGATAATAAGGCAGAAAGATGCAGAAAGGGCTCTCAAGAAAATTGCGTGGGTGGTTTTTTTACCATAGCAGTTTAAAAAAAAGGTGAAAATTTTGGTTAACCCTAAATATCTTACAAACCAAAAACGCTAGAGACTTGAATTAAATTTTATATAATAAACTGTAACGTGATCTCAAAGAACTATATTTTTTAAAAAAAACCTATCTAACGGTTTTTTTTCTAAATCAAAAAAACTGAAAAAAAAATTTTTTCACCTCCAAAATTTTACGACTGAAATATGATTTCATTTCCAAAACAATTTTGAGCAACGGAGAATAATGTTTTTGAGATCTGATAAAATTTTGAGAAAAATCGAATTGACAGTTTTTTTTATAAAAAATAAAAATCTAAAAAAAACATTACTCAAAATTCGTAAAAATTAAATATCGATTCAAATATCTTTTCAAAAACTTGAAATTTAGGCTTCAAACTTATTTTATCTTATAAGAAATATTGTTTTCAACATTCAGTAAAATTTTGCGAAAAATCGAATTGACAGTTTTTGTACAAAAAATAAAAATTAAAAAAAAAAATTAATAAAAGTTGGTAAAAATTGATTTTCGACTCAAATATCTTTTCAAAACTTTTAGATATTGTCTTTAATTTACTTTTGTCTTTCAAAACATCTTGTTGTCAACATTCAGTTAAAGTTTGAAAAAATCGAATTGACAGTTTTTGTAAAAAAAATTAAAAACCGAAAAAAAAATTAACAAAAGTTCGTAAACAATGATTTTCGACTCAAATATCTTTTTAAAACTTTGAGATAATAGGTTCTAAATAATTTTTTCTTATAAGAAATATTGTTTTCAACATTAGGACACATTTTGAGAAAAATCGAATTGACAGTTTTTTTTACCAAAAATAAAAACATGAAAAAAAATGTATAAAAGTTGGTAAAAATTGATTTTCGACTCAAATATCTTTTCAAAACATTGAGATATTGGCTTTAATTTACTTTTATCTTTCAAAAAATATTGTTGTCAACATTCAGTAAAATTTTGAACAAAATCGAATTGACAGTTTTTTTATAAAAAATTAAAAACCGAACAAAAATTAACAAAAGTTGGTAAAAATTAAATATGGATTCAAATATCTTTTTAAAAACTTGAAAGTTAGACTTCAAACTTATTTTCTTATAAGAAATGTTGTTTTAAGCATTCTGAAAGATGTTGAGAAAAATCGAATTGACAGTTTTTTTACAAAAAATAAAAACCTTACAAAAAATTTATAAAATTGGTAAAAATTGATTTTCGACTTAAATATCTTTTCAAAACTATAAAATATTGGCTTCAAACTAATTTTATCTTATAGAAAATATTGTTTTCAACATTCGATAGAATTTTGAAGAAAATCGAATTGACGGTTTTTTACAAAAAATAAAACTCTAAAAAAAACAATACTAAAACCTGGTAAAAATTTACTTTCGACTCAAATAGCTTTTCAAAAATTAAAAATATTGGCTTCAAACTTATTTTATTTTACAGAAAATATTGTTTTCGATATTCAATGATTTTTATATAAAAATCCAACAGTCCTTTTTTTCATAAAAAATAAAATCTATAAAAAATAGTACACGCAAATTTGGTAAAATTGATACTAGTACATATAGACAAACTTTTAAGCAAGACAAATCGACAGACGGGATGGGAAGTTATCAGTGTGGGTCGCATCCCAGCCTCTTTTTTAAAGTTTTTTTTTACCCAGGTCATGAGTTATCTAATGAGTTGAACAGCTTTTGCTTTGTGGAAATGTAGAGGCTGTTGTACACTGTATACTTTGTGAAAGGACCGGACATTCACCTAGTTCTATTAAAAAGAACTATTAATGCACTTAAAGAAGAAGCTAAAAGTCATAACAAAATAATAGCTTGTTTTCAAAGAACTGCAAGCGAAAGAAGTCTGAGCTTTATTTTTTTTATATTGATATTACATTATTAAATATTTAATTAGACTTTGTTAAATATCACCTCTTGAACAAATAATTGTAATTTTACAAGCTTATTTAGATATGGGCATGTACATAATATTGAACCGAAGCATGAACTTAATATGGCGTGTCGCAGAGCTCTAGTTCATGTTTTTATCTAGACAGTTTGAGTTCAATCTTAAAATAAACAACGTTAACACCAGTACTAACCTAGCTGCAAAGTATTTATTATCATAAACTCGTCTTCAGTTTTGTGGTAACGCGCTTAGTTAAACTTTGTCATTTATTATGTGAGTTTGAAGATAGTTTTTATTATTTATGTACGTACAATGCACATATTGAGTTAAAATAAACGAAATTTAATATTTATAAATCCAATAAAAACTTTTAACTTAAGAGCTATGAAAAACTTTCAGTTTTTGCCTTAATAAGGCTACTTTTAAGAAAATATATAGTTTGACAAATAGTAAATTTTCTCACGACACTTTATAAAGTTTTCCATAGTTTTCGGTAAGAAAGTGTTAAAATAAATGCAAATTCATTCTTCATGGCGCAAGAGAGCATGTTTTGATTTCGTGTAAATAACGAGCTTTTAAGATGGCGTTAAAAGTGCGGTTTTTGTTTTTGTTATCCCGTCCCAGAAATATAGACTTCAAAAATCATTTAAGTGTAAAATAGAATTTTACTTCGAATGTTATTTCGGGAAGATTCTAACTTACGTTTAATGACTTACTTGAATTGTATTTATGTAAGACTTCAGACTTATTTACCACACAGCACGATAAAACATAAATTAAAATAACAAACCTGGTCTAAGTCTGTTCCATGCATGCTTCCTATACGTTACGTACATCAAGTTGATTAAGGACGTTTTCCACCTATGTATATCTGTCATCTGTTTTGAACCCCAATATATAAGTTGCCAGCTTCTTGACGACCAGGTTAAAAATTATCTTGAAGATCCAAAAGCTTCTTAATGACCGACAGTGAAGCTTTCACAGCAATAGGTCCACTGGTGATCTCAAGGTTCATCTCACCGAACAGTGGAACAAATCTTTACGATGTTTTGGAAAAAGTAAGATTATTGGAATTGATATTTCAAAAGCTTTTGATAGGGTTTGGCATCCGGCTCCCTTATCAAAATTGCGTGGTTTTGGTTTTCATGGATCAACCCTTCATTGCATAAGTAATTACATTTCAGATCGATCGATACAAGATGTTATATATGCATTTAAGTCTATTTATTAATTCTTTATTAATTACAAAGGAATGCTTTTAAAAATTAAAATCTTATAGAATTCTAGATACATCCAAGAGATGATTTAAGATAGCTATATTTTAGAAAGAGAAAGATGGATGGTTTAAGTCGAATACACATTACAAGACAAATACAGATATCTCATTAAGGCAAATACACAATATTTCTTCCCACCCTTCGTGGCTAAGGTGAGAATAAGACCCGAGGGTTCCGAGGTCTGGTGGATCTTCGTGGAGCTGCTGGGGGTGTAATTAATTGACTTCCAGGTCCAGGTGAATGCGTCTCTTGTGGAGTAAGTGACTGCTGCTTGGGTACTACAACAGCAGCACTAGTTTCACTCAGTGGCTGTTGATGTGGTATAGGCGTTTGTGGTGGTCTTATGCATTGACTAGAGCGATCGTTGACTGGAACATCTATATGCTCTGCATATTGCGATCCATGAGTTTTATCTTGATTATTTGAATAATTATCTTTATGACCTTTGATCTGGTCGATATGGCGTTTAAACTGTTTGCCAAGGTACGTGATTTCATAATGAAGGTCTCCCAAACGGTTCCTGATAACTCCTGGAACCCATTTGTCCATACGAGGGTTGTTTGATAAGAAAAAGACCGATTGCCCTGGTTGAAAAATGCGGAAGGTTGGGCTGAATTGCGAGTTTTGTTTTTCAGTTACTTTTGTAAATATATCATCAGGTCTGAGAAGATCTAGACTAGTCCGGAGTGAACGACCCAAAAATAGCTGCGATGGTGATTGGCCTGTGGTGGTATGAGGTGCTTTTCTATATTGCCGAAGGAATTTGTTAAGGTTTAGCTGAAGTGAGGTCTTAGTAGTTTCCATGGTTCTTAGTGCATTTTTTACTGTTTGTACGCTCCGCTCGGCTTGTCCATTCGTTGATCGATGATACGGTGCTGTCAGCTTATGATATTGTAACTTGCGAACTGTCTGTCTGACTTTATCAACGAAAACTGGGGTTTAATAGTGCGAAGAATCTGTGCACTAATGATGGCACATGGTGAACCAGTATCTAGCTATATCACGAGGTCACGGCCATCAATTTTCACTTCGATTTTTAGGGTGTCTGATGTGGAAGTAGGCTTTATGGAGTTGACCAGATTTATATTTTTGAGACATTGTACTATTTCATCTGAATCACTCGGCTGTTCCTCGTTGACCTCGACAATTTGTGCGGTTTTCGATCGGCACCTTCTTGCAATATGACCCTTTTTGCCACAAGCATGGCACTCTGCTTCTCGAAATTTGCATTGATTCCTAAAATGTCTACCTCCACACCCATACAAGTTTGATTTGGGTGTTGTCCTTGTTTAAATGGTTGTACTGCTTCTTTTTGGCCGCACTTGAACCGTGGGGGGGCATATCTCAGTTTGTGTGTGGCTTCGCCTGCCGGTGTTATTTCTGATTTCATTGTGCGGCTTCATATGTAATAGCAAATGTGTCAGGCTGTTTGATTATTATAGCATTGCACATCTCACGACAAGAAAGTCCATGCATAAATTGTTCTATCAACATCCTGTCCAAAAAATTACCATAATCACAATTCACAGCGCCTTGCCTCAGACGAAGCGTAAAGTTGGCAACTGATTCATCAGCTTGCTGAACAATATGTCTGAATTTGATGCTTTCAGCATATTTGTTCTTTGTTGTGTCAAAATGATTTACAAGGGTTGTTTTTATTTGTTCGTATGAAAGGACTTCTGGATTCTGTGGACTTGAAAGCGTTTTAAGGGCATGGTTCAGCTCTGTTCCCATATGAACACTTGCATAATGCGGGTAATCGGTTGCTGGGATCTTGCTGAGTTGGAGTGCCCATTCGAATCGCCTAAAATAATCTCTGACTGATTCAGATTCAGATGATTTATACTCACCAATAGAAAATGTTGGTAATTTTGGAGAAGGTTGGTGTGAGGTTGTACCGTTTCTAGTGGCAGTAGATATCGCCGCCTGTGTGGCATCCACAACTGCTTTTTTGATTGCTTCCGAGAAGACTGATGTAAGCGATTGCAGGGTTTCTTCTGACAATGACATATTTGTTTATCTCAATTCCACTTATGACACCACTGTTATATATGCATTTAAGTCTATTTATTAATTCTTTATTAATTACAAAGGAATGCTTTTAAATGAACTCTTTTACAAAAGATGCGTTTATTAAAATCTTATAGAATTCTAGATACATCCAAGAGAAGATTTAAGATAGCTATATATCAGAAAGAGAAAAATGGATGGTTAAAGTCGAATACACATTACAAGACAAATACAGATCTCTCATTAAGGCAAATACACAATAAAAGAAGAATTGGATGGGTTCAAGTCTAAAAAACCAAAATATGTATGCTGGTGTATCCAAGGCTCTTTTCTATCTCCAACACTTTTTCTCATTTTTATTTGTGATTTTCTATCTGCAGCTTCTAAACCAATACATTGCTTCGCTGACTGTAGTACTCTTAGCTTTTCAAATTCGTTTTCAGGCTCACATCCCACTTCTTAGATGTGGAAATGCAACCGCAAAAAATTATGAACTAATCAAATTCCGACAAAATCAAGCGGAATTTCGAAAACTCAAAGCGAGATATATCCCCTTCCCATTATCCATGGAATGCACTTGCATCAATGAAAGTGAACATCTCGATATTCTGGGCATATGTGTCACCAACCACCTCTTGTTCCACATTTTGTTTGAGTTTCCTAAGACGATGCAAGAAATTTCCTGTTAATTTCAAGATTGAGTATAACTCACATCAATGAGCTTGATGTGAGACAGCAACTCCCTTAAGCCTCTTAGAAAGTATTGAACGTACAACATTTAAATTAATTGGTAGTAATATCAGCGTTAGTTTACGTCGTTTTCACATCGTCGTAAAGTTACTTGTCTCACCCTTTTTACCGTTATTTTAAACAGTTTAACCATAATCCAAATTGTACCTTACGAAATATTCGTTTATTTTATGTTCCTTTTCATAGGGTTAACTATGGAACCAATGTACCCTTAACTCGCTGTTTAAGACAAGCTAACTCATTAGTAATGCCATTGATTTTAATTTATATATGAGTAGAGATTGTTTAAAAAAAAGGTTGTTAATAAGTCTTAATCTCGGTGGTTAGTATTTATGTACTTATTTTGTTATATATATTTTTAAGTAGTCTTTAAGAGCTGTGTCTCTACTTGATGAATAAATAATAAATAAATAAATATTCACGCTTCTATGAATGACCATCAGTATAACCTCGAGTCGAATACAGAGATTAGTTCTTAAGTCGTACTACGCGAATGTGGAAAGTCCTACTACACTCTGCCTTTCCAAGACATTATCAATTTCTTTAAAAGTGAAGATACTAACTACTAAGATAGTATCCTACAATTTGACGAATATTTTAGTCCTGCTCCCAACGGTGTACCATCATCCATTTTAAAGAAATGTGCTGCGTTTTTAGCACACCCGTTATGTGTTCTTTTCAACACATCTTTAAGTAACTCGCTCCTTTATAATACCAGTACAGAAAAAAGGTCCTAAATACGAAATAATGAACTACCGACCTATTGCTAAACTATCTGTGATCCCTAAACTGTTTGAGTCAATCGTATGTAGTGTCCTTTCTTTTCACTGCAGTTCAATTATCTGTGATAATCAGCATGCTTTTGTTAAAAAGCCTTCAACTGTTACTAATCTGTTTCACTTTACGTCCTTTTGCTTAGAAGCTTTTGAAGAACGTGAACAAGTAGATTATATCTTTACTGATTTCAGTAAGGCTTTTGACAAATTGTGTCATAAAACATTAAAGGTTTTAATGACTGTTTCATAAACTGGATCTCCTCATATTTGCAAGATAAACGTTATAGTGTTAAATTTCGTAATGAGTGTTCAAGTTCATTTGTTGTGAATTCTGGTGTCCCCCAGGGAAGTCACCTTGGTCCTATTCTATTTATTTTATTATCTTCCCATAGGAAGTTATTGTGATTGGTCCGATTTGTCAAATTGAAAATTTTTACATTTCTCGACGTTTCAAAATCTCTAGAGTTGAAATAAAAGATTTTTAAAAAGATGTCTGAATAATTAAGAATAATTCAACTAACTACTTTTTTAACCCAACGACAGACGGGAAGGCGAGGTAACAGTGTGGGTCGAATACCAGTCTCTTTTTTATATTCAGTTAATTAGCGTGTCACTATTTGATGTGGTTCTGGTGAGTTATGAATTATGATTTTAAGTTACTGAAATTAAAAGATATTGAAGTGAATAACTACGTGCCACTCAAACAATGAGTGGCGAGTAGTACCCGTGTCATGATGGTTAGTGCGTTGGACTGTCATGCAAGGGGTCTTGGGTTCAATCCCTGCCTGTGCCACCTTAATTTAAAAAAATTAATTTTCGCGGGTACTACCTCTTGCGAGGAATTGACAAATCCCTCAAGAGTAATTCTTGTCATGAAAAAGTGCTTTCTCAAACAAGCCGTTCGGATTCGGCCTAAAACTGTAGGTCCCCTCCATTCCTGACAACAGTACTCGCACACAGGAATGGTTGAGAGTTGTAAGTCACTAGGCCCTGGTTCACAACGGACTGTTGCGCCACCCCATTTGATTTTGATCTTTGACTCAAACAATGAACGTATCGACTTTTCAAGACCATGTTATTACCGAGATCTTCCGATTTAACACCTTTAGACTTTATTTTTTGTTGTCATTTGAAAGATAAGGTATAATTCATTTCTCTACATTCTATTCAAAACCTCAAAGATAAAATTCTTGAAGTTTTGGAGGGCTTACACTCTCGAATATGTGCGAATTGGTCATGAAAAACGGGTGGCCATTTGGCTATAATATTATTTTCTTTTGCTAATCACCTACTTCTTTTCTTCAATAAAATAAACATCCATTGATTTCTATCTTCCTAGATTTTTAATATCAAAATGAAACCTCTTTCCCAAAAACATATTTCTAGTCATTAACAATAATGTACTCGTATTATTAACTAATATTTTCGATAAAAATAACCCTTTTTGTATTTTAATAAAAGGGTACCGGGAATAAGCTACATTATTTGATTATAGATAAAAACCTAATGTTTTGTTATTGATTACTATAGCTAATTTATATTTAATTAAAATAAAAAAAGTTCAAGCTATTTTAACTAAAACACTCAGGTTGATTGATCGAACAAGACATTTGCATCTTTCAATCAAGTTCATTTAAATGAAATCCCAAAAAAAGAACAAACAATTAAAAAAGTGCACTTAAAGAAGAGATAAATTATTTATTAACATTATAATATGAACATAACATTATGTCGGTATATTTAGATGTACAATTCGTGTCACATGAATAGGGACAAGCTTTTTTCGTTTTTTATTTGACGATATTTTACAAGCCATTAGGTTTTTTGAAAAAAAAATTAACTAAAAATTGCAAACAAAATTTTTGGATTTAGTTGATAAATACAAATTTTAAGGCGTTTTTCCCGTAGAAGGTCATAAAAAGTAACTGTTTTTTTTTGTGCAACAAGAATAGTTACAAGATTAAGTTTATATATTAGCGTAGTTGAAATCAGATAAAAGGATACTCTGATTGCTTGGGAGCTTAGTACGAGTATTAATTTGATAAAATCAAGAAGTATGGGTGGAGGCCAAATTCAAACTTATCGGGAGTCAAGAAAGCCACATTTATAATCCAGTTAATAATGATTTTCACCTCAAAAAAAATCCAACAGTTTTTAAACTTGGCATACTTATTGAGGGATGTCTGGTAATGACCCAAAAAAAGTCCCAAAGAATCCGACGTGAGCTCTAGAGGCAGTTAAGAGAAACATGGAGATTGATTTAGTTTTTCACGTTTATCTCGAAAGCTATTTGTCATATCAAAAATTGTGTTTCACATAATTAAAGCTCATTAAATTTTATATAAAAAGCTGACGCATTAGAGTTTGTTCAATCGTCTGGCCTGACCACACCCCTGTCTAAAATCGGTCAATTCTTTTCATAGTAAAGTAACCCTCTTGCACAAAGTTTTTAAATTCATCTGGGGTCATCACAGAAGGCAGTTTTATCATGTCCTGCAAATACAGGTGACATGATTTGGCGTACGAGAAGTTACCGGCGGCACGGAAATATGGAATCACATTTTTCACATAGTTAATATGGGCATTCCAATAGCAAGACCGCTAAGCGTGAATAAAAT
Organism: Eupeodes corollae; assembly: GCF_945859685.1. NCBI lineage: Eukaryota > Metazoa > Arthropoda > Insecta > Diptera > Syrphidae > Eupeodes > Eupeodes corollae. The sequence goes on from NC_079147.1 coordinate 293,891,817, forward strand.
CTTTAAGCAATGTAATCATATTGAATTTGTAGTTTCTCATTATTGGATCAAATGAAGGTTGTTTTAGTGCACATAACGAAGGAGACTCATCAGAAAAATTTGCATCAGATTTTGGATTTCCTCTAATTCATGTTGGCTTATGTTGACTTGTTCCATTATTACATAAGGTAAAGCTGTCTGTATTAGTATTAAAACACGAACTGCAGCATCTTTTCAATAGAAACCGGGGTATATAGTATTCGCTAACTCTTGCAGGCCACTTACATTCATCAGAAAACATATTGGAACAATATAGGACTTTAACAGTTAAAATGCACCCAATCTGCATTTTGATAGATGGAACTCAGACGAAGCTGTGGCAACGATTTATTTACTAAATGGTTAAATGAACCGCTGGAATCTGGTCGCGTGTGGCAAATAGCTGATATCTCCATCAACTGAACTTCATAGTATGAAGATCAAAACCCCAAGCTTTCTGTATATAAATAAGGGAATGCTGCTCAGTATTGCAAACATGAATGATCTGAGACGCACAACTCATATAATGATTTGCCCTATTGCTATGCACGTCCTTTTTCTATTTTAAATGTTCGTATTCTTTAGTATACAATTTTCCCGGACCGTTTTTAGGGTTTTGACACAATCGTCATCAACGTGTCTTAAAAAATCATCACATGTTTTCCTTACATGCATATAGAGTACAAATAAATTAATATCATATTTCTTTAGAAAATTTAATAAGCCTTAATTTTGTAGAAGATTATTTTTTGAAACGACATGTAGTTTTTAAGATAAACCCGAAAAACCAAAAAAAACGTATGTTTCTCTTCACTGCCGTGTTATTTTATAAACTATAACAAATAAAAAAAAAATCATTGAAGCCTTTTTTTTATAAAATTTAATGTACTTTAATTTTGTGGAACAACATTTTTTGATACGACAAATAGATTTCGATATAAACGTGAAAAACTGAAACAAACACCATGTTTCTCTTAACCGCCGCTAGAGCTCACGTCGGATTCTTGGGGACTTTTATTAGGCTCATCACCAGACATCTCTTAGTAAGTGTGCCAAGTTTCAAAAGTGTTGGATTTTTTTTGAGGTGAAGGCAATTTTTTTCGTTCATTGACTAGACTATCATTAAACATGGTCGTCAGGAAACATGGTCGTAATATCAAGGCAGAAGCTGGGGTAAATGCTAGTAGATCGACTGTTGCTCAGGTGATACAGAAGGCAGATCATATACGACACTAATAATGAAGAAAAAACCACCATTGAATGCTGCACGCAAGAGCCAACCAACGCCTTAATTTTGCATATATCAGTTGGAATCGGGTTTGGCAATATTGAAAAACGGCACAGCAAAGGACGCGTTTTAACAGTATGAAAAGCAACCATCTATTACGGGACCGTGGACGGTAGAGCTGCATTTTAAAGGCTCTAAAATGATAGCCATCAATTACAAACCGATTCTGGAACGAGCTTTTCCGCAGTTTTCAGAATTAATTGGTGGACAACGATAGACTTTCAAAGAAAATAATGCACCAATATACACCACACGGACAACTTAAGCCTGAATTTAAGAACAAATTGTGAACTTATTAGCATTGCTCCCATTTTCTCCTGACCTGAACATCATTAAAAACGTGTGGGACGGCTTTCAAGAAAAGTATTCAAAGGAGGACGGCAACAAGGGTGGATTCAGGCTTTTAATTAGAGGGGGGGAGGGGTGTGGTGTCATACACTTAGATGAGTTCTTACTTGTTCTTGTTCTTTAATATTTTGTAAAGGAGGCAAACCAAATTTAAATAACCTTACGTTTACAGATTTCAATTGGTAAAGTGGCAATTTTAGTTATTAAATTATTTTAAAACACTGGTGTCCAGCAAAGTATGGTCTAAAATTTTAATTTGGATGACTCCCTCCATATGAAAGCATTTCAAGATTACAAAAGATTTAAGAGCTAAAACACAATAGTTACACGCAGAAATGTAAGAAATTGTTTTGAAAAGTAGCTTTTTCCCGAAAAATATAATCTACCTACTTTTTTTGTTTCCATTTCTATTAATGCGAAGAACGCTACAAAAATTTAAAAGAGACGTTCGGATATGAAGAACTGTCGGGCTTTTTTTGACGTAGTTTTTTCGGGCTCAATTTTTGGGAGTCTAAATTATTACTATCGCTATCAGTCTGCTTACTCGTATAAACTCGAGTAAACACAACTTAAAAATTGTAGAGAGAAAAATGCCTGGTTCTTGAATTTGAGGATTTAGGTGCATTTAAGTACATAATCTCTCTAAAAAATTTAATTAAAAGAAATTAATGTAAACAACTCAGTAGGGAAGAAACGTTTTGTGTGGTACTCACAAATTGCACGTTTCAGAATATCTTTTCACTTCAAATCTCAAGAGATTCAAATCTTTTATATCAATAAATATGAAACGTTTATTATGTTTTTGCTGTTTTTGGCACATTTGTATTATTGAAATTCTTGTTTAGATCTCAGTTCTAGAGCATTCAAAACAAATTCACTTCAAAAGTAGATTTATTTAATTTTTCAGGATCTTTTGTATTCAATAGAAAATCAATTTTGAAAGAATATAATGCACGACTGGGTCGCTAGAACTGTCTTCCAAAAAGTCTGTTTAAAAATATATCCTATATTTTGAGATTTAAAAATGTAACTTATTTTTTGTCTTAAAAATATTGTTGGTAATAATAAAGTGTTTTCGAGTTTTGTAACAAAATTAATATTTTTTTTAAATTAAAAAAAAAATCACATTTTTGATCATCAAAAATCATTATCAATTTGATCATCGACAAAATCTTGCACCGAAAAAAAAGATTACATATAGAAATCGGTTCATTAGTTCTTGAGAAACCTTACAAAAAAATTAAGGTTTTATGAGGGATAACCTTCTGGAGAAATACCAAAATGTGTTTTTCTTGTAAAGAGAAGCATATTAAGAACAAAAAATTTAGAGAAAGTTTTAACAAAATCACAAATTTTTAAAGTGACGATTTCTTATTCAAGGTTTCTTCTTAAAAACCTGATTATTTTCTCTTTTTAGTAATTTAAAGCATGACTAAAGTTTTTTAAAATTCTAAATTGAATGAAAACAAAAATTTGAGTTGTTTTTGACAGAAAACTGTTTTTTTGTGAATGGCGTTAAATTACTAACAAATATTTAAATGAAATATCTTTACTTATACAACCTAAGTGTATAAGCTTTATGACTCATATGACCCCATTTGTCCATTGGTCAAAAGTTCATGAATTTGTGCTGTTTTTGGAATATTGCTGAATATCAGATTCATATTATGCTCTTGTTTCAGTCTTCAATAGTACTTTTAGCAACAAAGTTTAAGGAAGTAAAATACAAATTTTGTTTTTTTTTTTAACTCCTACGACCCACACTCTGGATCCGCCATTGGACGGCAATACCAAAAAAAACGAAGAGATTATTAAAGCCATACGTTCCTGCCCAAATTTCGCTCTATTATCTGACAGCTCGCTTTGAATCCATACCCCACATGTTACTTGAAGTAATTTAGAAGAAATCAGAAGACCGTATTTATTAATAAAACTAGTATTTACCTAAATTCTAAGAATTTTTGATATTTTCTTAAATTTAAAGGGTCCCAAAGGTAAATTTAGACCTTGTCCCTATTCACGTGACACGAAGTGTATTTAACTTTTAGATAATTAACTAAGTATCTAGAGAAATTTGGCTATCGGACCGCTGCTGTTGATTAACGCCCCTCAATTTCAACAAATTAAATTTAAATAAATTCTTTTTATATTTAAATAGAAATAGAGAAGAACATTTGGTAAAATTCAGATAGTGAGAGAAAAAAAATAGCATTTATTTCTAAGAGCCAAAACTCCCTAACCACAACCTGATAACACGAATTTTGTTTATTTAAAATTTTTAGGTGATGTTTTTTATTTTGTTTCTTGAATTCCTGGAAAAACTTAATTACAATATGATATCCTAATCAAGATTAAATTCAAATGTTTTTTTACTTTTGTTTAAACTTTTATAGTGAAATGCTCCACAACCATTGCTAGTTCAATTTAAATATGCGACGTCTAAAGATCTCGCTGAAGAAATACTTTTTCTTAACATCGTTCTTTGCGTTATTATTGATTTTTGGATTCAATTTTAAGTGAGTATCTTTAAAAAAAATCCCTGGATTAGTGATGGGTTTTAATTTATTTGAATTTTTAAAAATTATTTCAGAGATCGTGAAGTTTGGAAGCCAAAAGCATCATCGTCAGCACAAATCTACCAACTTGATACAACCGAAGCTGAAAACGAGGGTCATCATCATGCAGCCGCTGCCGGTGTCGGCGGCGGCACCCCCGATTTGGAAAATTCAATATTTGAAGCAACTGAAACTGTGCAATCATCCTTTGCCAATAGCAATCAACAGAATTATGAGAGTGAGCAACAAGTTGACCAGCAGAAGTTGAGCGGGAGTGATCGAACTTCGAAGGCGTGGTTCTTCAAGAATGGAGACAGATATCCGATGCCGTGGCAGCAGACGAAGGGTAAATGGAAGGTTCCGAGATTATTGCCACACGCTGATAAGCACAGCGACCGAATAATGAATCAATTAATGTTTGTGCCACAGAATTATGAGCAAATTCAAGAAAGTGGACAGATGAAACAGATCCTTCTGTACAATGGATTGGGGCCGTGGAATATTAAAAATGGTAAAAGTTCTCATCATAGATAGAGGGATTGTTTTATTAGTACTTTCCTTAAACTTTTTGCATTTTTAGGAAGAGATGTATTCTTTAAATCGAAATGTCCAGTTGATACTTGTGAGATAACTGCAAATAGGGACAAAGCCAGTACAGCTGATCTGGTGCTGTACAAGGATCATTACATTCCAACAGGTGTTCGAAGGCCACCGAAACAGGTTCACATGTTGTACTACTTAGAGTGTCCCTATCATACGCAAAATGTTAAAGTTCCTGACGCCGTCAATTGGACGTCAACATATAGGTGAGTTTTTAAAAAATAAGTTTCTCATGTATATTCGTAATGGAATTGGGATTAAGTTTTTATCGCTGTTTACACACACTCTTGGATTATCATTCGCCCAAATGGGGCAATTCTGATTATTGAAATCCACTGAGGTAAACATCTCTGCCTAATAACCGAAGATTTTCTACGAAAATCGATTATACACTTCTTGCCACTATTCAGATCATTGACGACGCTTGAAATGGTCAAGAGGCTTTAGTTCTTGAGTCAGTTGCACCTTGTAAGCGTGTAAATTTAAGTTTTTATGCATTGATCGATCGCAACTATTGGACACGACTGCGAGTTGAGGCCACACTATCCCGAACAGCAGCAACATTTTCTGCAGTTTCGAGCTGTATGAGCCTGAAAGATTACTTTCACATTCCCAGATTGCTCAAATATTGGAACGGTTTTTCCGATTGTAGCCACATTTGGATTAAATGACATTTACCGAACAAATCACGAAGTGCACTGTATGCATTTTTATTTTAACGGTCATTTTCATAATAAGACTGTATAACTAAAACGCTTTGCTTGAATGTGTATATTTTCATGGTTCAAATTGAAGAAGTCTGAAATTGAGAAATGTCAAATGAAAAGGAGTACAAAACTTGACGTTTGAGTGTGCTTCATATTAAACAGCAGCCCTTACATTTTAACTACCCTTTATATGCTATATATTTTTATTTCGTAATCAAATGTAGAGCAATTTTTAAAAACCCAAAAACCAAAAAATGGACTGTTTGTTCATAAAATATTATTAAAACAATATAAGCGTTTTGGTTACAAAAAATAATTTAAATTGGTTAATTTGTTCCTAATAAATAAATTAGTTAGGGCAACAGAACGTTGCGAGAGAGGGCCTAGTGACTTACAACTCTCAACCATTCATGTGTGCGAGCAATGTTGTCAGGCATGGAGATAAACTACAGTTTTGATCCAGATTCGGAGGATAATTTGAAAAATTCGTCAGGCAGTGCCCGTGGCAAAAACTGGCACAGGTAGGGACTGAACCCAAGTCCTCTGCCATAACAGTACTACGCACTAACTATCACGACAATGGTAGGTACTACTTATTCTTTTTTAAGAGTATTTAAAAATCAAACAACTCTCTGGAGCAATCCAACAATATATTGTGAAAGAAGCTAAGTTAAGAAAATAAATGTTATTTAATTTCATAAAAATCTGTCAACCCGTTTTTGATGAAATTCAAATTTATGATTTTTCACCAAAAAATTTAACACTGTTATTTATGGTCTTAAAATCACTAACTTCTTAGAAACCTAAATACAAGTTTAAACTCAATTCATCTAATAGTTTAGACTTTGAGGGCGAGGACAGACAGACGGACCCACTTATTTTGATTTCCCTACCATCGTGATCTGAAGTGCAAAATAGTTCACAAATGCAATGCATGGGTTTTTAATTAAGGGCGGGTAGATGTTGAAATGGAATAACACAAGCTGTGCGTGAAGTATTACCAACATTTTTTTGTAAAGTCGCATGTATGTCATTAAGTGTGTAATATGACATCATTCAAATGACCTTCTCGGCTTCTGACGGTGGCAAGGATCCAATTTTCAATTACTCTTCGCATAGATCTGGCTGAATTTGAACCATGGCATGTGTTATGTTACCTTTAGGGCATAGGTTTAATGTGGTTTATTTGCATAGACCTGCGGCTTCAAGAAAACATACAGGAAAAAGTATAGCGGGGGCAAATCCCATGACCTTCGTCGCCATCACCCCTGCGAGACACAACCTTACTTAATCGTTCAGGCAAAATGTCAATCATGGCGTTCGCTATGTGGCACGTAGCGCTGAACGTCCCGCTTTAACCACATGTCGTCTAGGTCCATATGGTTCAATTTGGGCCATAAGAAATTAGTTATCATCGTTATGTGGCACTCGCTGTTGACGGTGAGCGCCTCACAAACTTCGTTTTAAAAAAAAAAGCACGGACCAATAACGCGGACGGATTGGTTTTTTAACACAGCCATTCATCCAAAAATGCGCCACATCAATAAAGATAACTTTTCGGCCAAAAGTGGGTTCTCTTGCAAACGATTCCTGGGTCAGTTGGATCTTGTACGGGCGTAGGCCCAAGTCCCGACGCAAAATTTGCCAAATTAAAGTCTCAGAAAAGCCGAGTTCTTGTGCAAGGCGAGATCGCTATATCTTGATTTCCTTGAACGTACGGTGTGTTTGATTGTTTACTGAACCGGTCGTCTCAAATTTGGCTAACAAACGTTAAAGAGTCGACTATGAAGGGCCACCATGTCTACCGTAAAATGGGCTTAATCCGCACAACGCTTTGCGTTAACGAACACTCATTTTGATAATAAAGTTTTATCTTTTGATCGTGCTGTTCAATCGTGTAACTTGCCATAATGATTTGGCATAAGCAACTGAATAATAAGCAAAAGATTTGACAGATGTCAATAAAACAAAAGCGAAAAGCGGTGCGCGCCAAAATCTTCCCACGCCAATTAAGAAAAACCCTATTATTTATGTGTATGTCTCAAATAAAAATCTTCTTGACGCTATAACTTATTTAACCAGTTACGTGCAAAAAAGTAAACTTTTAACTAATATATGTAGTTTAATATAATCCAAATAAAGACAATTTTTAGGGAGGGTATGGGACGTTTACAAGCTTTCAGCTGTATCGGAACTTTATCCGAAGTAAGGCCATTTTTGTATTTAATTTTGCTGGACTGTGCTTGCTTCTTCAGTTGTTAGGTACAAAAAATAACATAAAAAAGAGGCTGGGATGCGACCCCACTGATAACTTCCCATCCCGTCTGTCGATTTGTCTTGCTTAAAAGCTTGTCTATATGTACTAGTATCAATTTTACCAAATTTGCGTACTATTTTTTATAGATTTTATTTTTTATGAAAAACGGACTGTTGGATTTTTATATAAAAATCACTGAATATCGAAAACAATATTTTCTGTAAAATAAAATAAGTTTGAAGCCAATATTTTTAATTTTTGAAAAGCTATTTGAGTCGAAAGTAAATTTTTACCAAGTTTTAGTATTGTTTTTTTTAGAGTTTTATTTTTTGTAAAAAAACCGTCAATTCGATTTTCTTCAAAATTCTATCGAATGTCGAAAACAATATTTTCTATAAGATAAAATTAGTTTGAAGCCAATATTTTATAGTTTTGAAAAGATATTTGGCTCGAAAATCAATTTTTACCAACTTTTGTTAATTTTTTTTTTAAGTATTTAATTTTTTGTACAAAAACTATCAATTCGATTTTTTTCAAAATTTTTCTAAATGTTAACAACAATATTTTTTGAAAGATAAAAGTAGTTAAAAGCCAATATCTACAATTTTTTAAAAGATATTTGAGTCGAAAATCAATTTTTACCAACTTTTATAAATTTTTTTTTAAGGTTTTTATTTTTTGTAAAAAAACTGTCAATTCGATTTTTCTAAACATCTTTCAGAATGCTTAAAACAATATTTCTTGTAATATAAAATAAGTTTGAAGTCTAACTTTCAAGTTTTTGAAAAGATATTTGAATCCATATTCAATTTTTACCAACTTTTGTTAATTTTTGTTCGGTTTTTAATTTTTTATAAAAAAACTGTCAATTCGATTTTGTTCAAAATTTTACTGAATGTTGACAATAATATTTTTTAACAGATAAAAGTAAATTAAAGCCAATATCTCAAAGTTTTGAAAAGATATTTGGGTCGAAAATCAATTTTTACCAACTTTTATTCATTTTTTTTTAGGTTTTTATTTTTTGTAAAAAAAACTGTCAATTCGATTTTCCTCAAAATTTTACTGAATGTTGAAAACAATATTTCTTATAAGATAAAATAAGCTTGAAGCCTAAATTTTAAGTTTTTGAAAAGATATTTGAATCGATATTTAATTTTTACGAACTTTGAGTAATGTTTTTTTTAGATTTTTATTTTTTATAAAAAAACTGTCAATTCGATTTTTCTCAAAAGTTTATTAGATTTCAAAAACATTATTCTCCGTTGCTCAAAATTGTTTTGGAGATGAAATAATATGTTAGTCGTTAAATTTAGGAGGTGACAAATTTTTTTTTTCAGTTTTTTTGATTTAGAAAAAAAACCGTTAGATAGATTCTTTTCAAAAAATATATTTCTTTGAGATCACGTTACAGTTTATTATATAAAATTAAATTCAAGTCTCTAGCATTTTTGGTTCGTAAGATATTTAGGGTTAAACAAAATTTTCACCTTTTTTTTAAACTGCTTTGGTAAAAAAACCACCCACGCAATTTTCTTGAGAGCCCTTTCTGCATCTTTCAGCCTTATTATCTGTATACAAACATTTATTTGAAGTCGATATCTCTTCTGGTTCTTAAGCTATGGACGACGAAAAAAACGTCGCGGACGTACGGACGTACGAACGTACGTACACACGCATGCACAGACATCTTTCTAAAAATCTTTTATTTCGACTCTAGGGACCTTGAAACGTCGAGAAATGTCAAAATTTTCAATTTGACAAATCGGACCCATTACAATAACTTCCTATGGGAAGTTAATAAATATCTTTTTTTTATCTTCTTACATTATCCAACAATTTATTAAAATGTATACATTTTTTCCGCTGTAATTAACTGTCAAAATTTTTACAAAATATGTCCTAGATCAAATTCCAATGCGATACTCTCGGGTACTTTAAAATATCGGATGAACATTCGTACTAGAGCATGAAGAATACCCTCAAACCAAAAATCCTTCTAGCCCTACAAAATTATAGAATTTTCCGCTCCAAATTGGTATTGAATAAGATGTTGTCTAGTTTAAGAGGAAATTTTGCTATTTCGTTTCATTTCACAACTACTTTTTTATATTTTAAAATATACTTATGACCCTTAAGATGCAATGAAAAATTAACATCTTAGTAAAATATTCTGTTTTTTTGGGATGTCATCTGCACATGTTTTGGCTTGAAAAATCCTTGGTCAAACTGAGCCTCCTTCAACGAAGTTTAATTATTAAAAAAAAAAGATGTGCTGTACACAGACAATGTTAAGAACTTTAACAAAGAGAATTTGATGTACACTGTGGCGAATACGTGATATTTTTTATTTTATGTTAGTTATGAGAATAAAGAGTAGTCATCACATCTTAGGATGTTGAATGACCTTAAACATTAATTCTCAATGGGTTTTTACCTTGACCTGGTGGCTCTTACAAGTTGTAAAGTATCCTCGCTTCCCCTCATTTTTGTTTTGTTTTTTAATTTGATATAAATAAATTAATTTGATATACATTTTCGTTCCTTGATTACAGGAGAGACAGTGACATTGTTGCACCATATGAGAAGTGGCAATACTACAACATGAACATCCGCCAAATCGAGCAGGATCGTAACTATGCCCTAAACAAAACGAAAAAAGTCGCTTGGTTCGTATCAAATTGTGGTGCAAGAAACGGTCGGTTGCAATTTGCTCATGAATTACAAAAATACATCGATGTATGTGAATTTCTAAATATGTAAAATAATGATGCACAATCAAATTCAAAACTAATGAATACCAATTTATTTAATTTAACACAGGTTGACATCTATGGAGCCTGTGGCTCATTTAAGTGTTCACGCAGCACAGCTGACCGATGCTTCGACATCCTTGACCACGACTACAAATTCTACCTCGCCTTTGAAAATTCCAACTGTAAGGACTACATTACCGAGAAATTCTTTGTGAATGCACTCAATCGGAATATTCTGCCCATTGTTATGGGCGCCCGTCCTGAGGATTACGAAGTGTCTTCGCCTCATCGGTCTTACATTCATGTAGACGAATTTGCATCGCCCAAAGAGCTGGCTGAATATCTCAATATTTTGGATAAGGATGATGAATTATATAATTCATATTTCAAGTGGAAGGGAACAGGTGAGTTTATAAATACGTACTTCTGGTGCAGAGTATGTGCAACGTTGCACGATGAGGAGGGTTTGAAGAAGCCTCGCTGGTATCCGGATATAAACGATTGGTGGCGGGGTGCTGGAGTCTGTACAAATGGTTCGTGGAGAAATTTCAAAGCGCGCAAAGACATTATCACAGATGATTAGATTTTTTTTTCTTAGTTTAGTATATTTTTTGGTTTGTAATAGGAGAGAAGATGGTTATTTATGTATGTTTAGGTATATTATATAATATATATAGGTATTCAGATTTATTGCATTGCAATAGGCTTAACAAATTGTTTTTAGTTCGTACTGATATTTTAAGTTATTCGAAAAAAGCTGTATCTAAGCATTTTTGGTTTTGAGGAAACTGCTTCAAAATGTTGCGTTGGTGGGTTAAAAGCAAAACTTATAGTCTTAAACTCTTAAAGAAAATACACTTTCGGCAAATGATAGATAAACTAAGCATACCTTCAGCTACTTGCTTACAGTTATTAGCGTTGTTCAAATGTTTAGAGACATACTTAATAATATAGTTCAATATCTTAGAAACTGACAGGTTCATAAATGAATTTCAAATTCAATTTAATTCAAAAAAGGCCGACCGACGCTAAAGAGTAGAAATTTCATCAATAAGAGTGGGAACAAATATAGTCCTGACCTAAGTTTAATGTCATTTTTCATTCCATCTCAATAGTCAAAAAAAATATTATTTGAATCCTTTTGCATATTATGTACATTATGTCTGTATCAGCAAACGAACAAATGCTACAAGTTTGAAAAAGCTGACAAAGAGTGGCCTGATTAAAAAATAGAAAGTAAATCGTTTTCAATTCAATGTTTCCCTTTTGAATTTGGTATGAGAAAAGCTTAAGGTGTAAAAACTCTGAGCGGATTATATGCAGAGTCTACTGACAACTATAAGTTCTACTGATTGCAAATATGTTTTTTAACAATTTCGTGATCTGCTCAGAGTTAAAGAAAAACGCCAAACAATGGGCCGGTTCAGACGACATAAGGGACTTGAAAGTTGAGCAAGTTTCTAGCATCTGATTGGGCAGCTGCCAAAAAATTACCTTCCAATTAAGGCAAAGTTAATTAAAAGCTGACTGGAAAGTTAGTCAACAAAATCTTCCCTAACTATCAAGTCAAGTCTACATCTATCAAAATGACAGTTGATAGTGTTTTTTCATTCAACTGAAAGCTAAACTTTATTACTCTATGATTTATTTATTTTCTGCACAACTTTATTTAATGCTTTTTGTATAAGGCCCAATAGGCAGTTTCAAACGACATAAGGGACTATAAGGGACTTAAAAGTAAGTCAGGTTTCTGGTATCTGATTAATCAGCTACCAAAACATTACCTTCTAAGTAACTGGAAAGTTAGCGAAGAAAAATCTCCTTTACTATCAAGTCAAAGCTACTTCTGCCAAAATGAAAGTTCATTAAGTCTTTTCTTTCAAGTGGAAGCTGAACTTTAAAACTATGAACTTAAAGTAGAGATTTGTGAATAAAAGTTCCGAATTTGAAATGCACATATGACATGAAAAACTAACTAGTTGATATGGTCAAATGAAGTCCCTTATGTTGTCTAAACCTACCCACTTGAATACGATATGAGAAGTAAATTATACTTCCAAGATTTCCAGATAATTGACAGATGGTTTCCAGGAAGGTTTTGGTTTTAAATAACAATATTGTCGTTTTGTCATTGACTTTTACTCACTTTTGCTCTTCTCCATATTCTTCTAGGTTTTTCATCTCTTTTGTTTTCTTGAATGAGTGGATTCCATTGCATTACTTGTCCTGCAGTCATTCATTACCTTTTGGAAGCGTGTGTCTAATGCACTGTCACTTGCACTTTCGTGTAATTTTGTCAATGGGTTCCTGAACTGTTATTTTATTGGGCCAGATGATCCGTAAGTTGTTTCGTAGGCATCAATTTTATTTTCCAAGTGCTTAACCCGTATAATAATAATACATAAAAGTCGTCGCTTTATCTTCAAGCTGAGAGAGTTGTTTCTCCGAACATTGGACAACATCCCGAACGCAGCCTTAGATTACACGATATTTTTTTCTGTTCTACCTTCAGCAGAGACAATACTTCACAGATACTAAAAATTCTCCACTTTTTCTACTGGTTGTTGAGCATTATCCGTGTTTTCTATAAACTGTAAAGTAGAAAATTCCCAAGCAATCGCATCGGCAGTAGCCAGATTTTTGTATTTAAAAATTGTTACAACTGAAAGAAGATCTGTCCGAATAATAACACAAAAAAAAAACACAAATACAAGAAAGTTTTGTAAAAACATCTGGAAATTGAGATTCTAAAAAAAGAGTTAATTGTTTAATGAATGCTTCAAGGACGGGGTTTGCTCGAAGGCTACTAGATTAACATGTAGTGTTGAAGTGAGCTTGAAGCTCGCCTTAATCATTTTTTAATCTTCTTGTGCGGTGGAAACACCAAAAAGTTTTTTTTAATCTAAACTGAGATAAACCAATGGTGGAAATATAGCAAAACTTTATTATCCTTTCAATTGTTTTCTCTTGCAAAAAAAAAACAGTTATTCCATTTTTATCAACAAAACTAAGTATTATCAACATGAACAGATTAATTTTTGTCCCCAATGGAAAATACATGGTTCGAAATGCTCAACAACTCAACGAACACAGCCATCGAGATACAAATGCAATATTAATCGTACCAAAATTTGAGAACGAAATTACATAAGGTCCGTTCGGGACTCGTATAAATGTCAAAAACCCATGCGTAGTAAGATTCTACTTTAACTTTTATCGGTAGTATTCATGCTGCGGATATTGTTTAGTTATTCGTTATACTACTGTAACTATTGATAGATTTTCCAACAGAACACGGATTGTGTATCAGAGAAGATGAGTGGGAGATTTCAAAACTTAACAACTTACTTTTCTTGTGTTGATTCTCATCGCCACGATTTCTGCTTCCCTCTCCACCCTTGTTGTTATTTGATGGAGATTTATTGTTCTATAAATATTTCAGAGTCCAACTTATTCCTCCATTTTCTGGCAAGGCTGCCAGCAGCACATTGAATTGTTGATAATATGCAGCACTGTCTCACTACACTTTGGACTTCAAACGTTTCTGACAAGATACCTGCGTTAACCTATGACAAGTACCTTTCTGTTATGGAAATTAGTTAATCCGGAATAGTCTTCCTTCCCAAAGTAAGCCAGAAAAACTCCCTATTGACAATGTCAAAATCCTTTTCAAAATCAATGAACAGCTGGTGAAGTGGTGATCGATCTTCAACTCATTGCTCGATGACAATACGCAACGAGTTGGTGTGATCAGTGCAGGAGGATCCAATACGAAATCCTGCTTGCTTAGCGTCAATTGTTGCTTCGAGGTGTTCTCTTACTCATTCAAGGATAGTCCTGTGCTGCTCCTATGAGCGATTGCAGCAATGCAATTTATGAACTTGGTGCGGCTTGCACATTCCTTCTACCTTCTATTTTCATCTGGTGTTGTTTTGAGCTTTGAACACCAGCGAGCTCTTTAGTTATCCCATAGGGGGTTGATCTGTTGCAACTGTTTCCAGTTTCTTCTGCGTCTTGAGTCAAAATGCTGATGTTATTATTTATCACTTTATTAGCTCGTTTCTTTATTATCTTTGGGCAGTTGATAACTAAGCTTTCATTTGCTTCTTTCTGTAATTTTTTTCCACGACAGCCTAATTTTGCGGCACCTGGTATAAATACATTTTGCACAGCACTGACATTGTTTTTTTGACTCCCGTCCAGGTCTGCTGATGGTTCTCATTTGTTTCGAAATTGATCTCTGAGTTTTTGACGAGACTGCTTGGAAGAAGCAATGCCAACTGCATCCTTTCCCATGATTTTGATCTGAGCCCTTTGATGTTATTGCCAACCTTAGCATTTAAGTCTCCCATTACCAAAATGATGTTTTTTTTATAATAAACGGGCACTCAAGGCGTTATTACCCTTAACATGTTTAAAGTTTAAACACAGTGCGAGCGTTAGGAAAATAGGGAAGGATTAAAGAGGAGATACCGATGCACATTGATCTTAAAGTTTTGAATATCAAAATGATAGATAAAAACAGAGCTGGGTAAAGCATTCCACATTCTCGATGTGCGGTTAAAAAAAGAATCTCTATACTTGACAGAAATTGAGCTCAACGTTAAACTGATGTGCATTTCCAGAAGAACGAGTCTTACGGGTGATTTGTTTAAGGGGTGGAATACAACTGGCTAATTCGACAGAACACTGTTTATAAAAATATCGATAGAACAACGAAAGGCATGAAACATTGCGGCGGTGTTCAAGTGACAAAATTGTTTCGGTAATAGTTCTATCGCCTATCATTTTCAAAGCTCTTTTTTGGATCCTGTCCAAAATACTTAAACTTGTTTTAGGGGCACCTGCGCAAATATGAGAGTTATATTCAAGTTTTGGACGAATGAAGGCTTTATAAATTACAGCCAGATCAGAAGAGGTACAAAATTTCTTGCACCGTCGGAGAAGTCCTAAGCACCTAGCATAATTTTTTGCAATATCGAATATGTGATCATTCCATAAGAGGTGATCTGTGATATTCATACCGAGTACTAAAAAGTTGATTAGTTTCCTCGATGCAAGTGCCGCTCATGGATAGCGGCATCGGGGGTAGGTTACGCTTTAAGGACAGGAGACAGCATTGAGTTTTCGAAGCATTAAATTCTACAAGGTTTTTGATTCCCCATTGTACAATGCTGTCGAGATCAGAATTTGATGAGCTTATCATACGCTGCCGTTGAAGTTCCAAATTCGAAGGATAAGGATGAGAATCTTAAAAAGAATATGAAAATCTGAGGGTACTGTCATCAGCGAAACAATTTAGCGGGTTCGAAGATTCAGACAAAAGGTCATTTATAAAAATAAGGAAGAGCGTCGGAGACAAAACGGAGCCCTGGGGCACACCAGTGTTTGTGAATATCAGATTTGAACCCGTGCAACACTGCTTGAATTGAACGGTCCGAAAGGTAATTTCTAACCTAACGAAGAAGGGATTCATCTATACCAAAAGCACGCATTTTCGATAAGAAAGCTTGGTACCAAACTCTATCAAATGCTTTTGAAATATCAAGTGCAATAATATTACTTTCTCCAAAACGATGCAAAGTTTTATTATTATTTATGAGGTGAACCATGTGATCACCAGTGGAACTATTGCAACGGAAGCTCTACTGCCGGTCATTAAGAAGCTTCCGTTCTTCAAGATATTTCTTAAGCTGATAATTAATCAGCGTTTCCATGACCTTAGAAAGAAGAGATGTAAGTGCAGTTGGACGATAGTTAGAGGGGGAGGATGATTCGCCTTTTTTAGGGACAGGCTGTACAAATGCTGTTTTCCATACACTCGGGAAGAGACCTGTAGAATAGGACAGATGGAAAAGCTTACGCAGTGGTTTTGCCACCTCTTCAGAACAATAGGGGGAATACTATCCGGGCACTATTTGTGTATGTCAAGGTCTCTCAGTACTCTTGCAAATGCACGAGTGCGAAAGAATTTTCGTCCCATAGAATCGTTTACGCTCTCAAGAACAGTAGGACTCATGACACTCTCCGGTAGCGTCGAATTAACAGCAAACTGTGCTGCAAGCAAATTGGCTTTATCAATCGAGCTCACATAGGGAGTGTCATTGTGGACAAGCGTTGGAACCGAGGATGACATGGTGTTTCGTACGTTTTTTACAAGATGTTTGCTGTTGCAGGGGGAACATATCTGACTTTAAAAGCCCTCCTTAACTTAGATTGGGGAAAATTCCATTAGGGCTTTACACTTTATGATGGTGACGTTACGTACTCTACTTCCAAATCTGGCCTTAAGGATCTCTATACCTATTGGTTCTTATGAAATAAGACTTCGGACAGCTGTTTTAAGTTTGTACAAAAAGGACTTGAATACTTACCCAATCGAAGATCGTATAGTCGAAAGGCTTCAATTCTTGAGTCAGCTTTTATGTGTAAACCGAGATCCCTACACATAACACGCCATAATGTGGTCTGAGCTATGCTCGTCATAATGGAATTGACTGATTTGAAACCTTTGATACGGACATATTAACGGCAGCAATATTTTACCAGTTGTCTCACTGACCCGGCAACATCACATAACAATATGTAGACTCAAATCCTTGCACTAAACCCGTCTACCAGGGGAAGAATTACGATTAGAGTTAACACTCCCAAAGTTTCAGTCAGTGACTCCGAATTTCAGTATTTCTGTGACTCATTCGTGAACTTTACCATGATACAAATGTTGAGTTTACTGAATAAAATACTTTTACAAATTGAATTAAAAGTTTTCAGGTTAAAAAACCCGATACTCAACCATCATACTTCACATAGCCCTAAGATGTACATCTTACACCGAATGGATTCTGTCTCTTTTTAGTTTGACACTTTGACTTCCATGTCTCACGTTTTCGTGCAACACTTCATAATTCCCCAAAAGCTGCGACACCTAGTACTTCAGTTCAAGCCATGTCGTACGTTTTGTGCGACAGTATATGGGATTTTGTATGGGTTTCGGATTGTATGGCTTCTGGTGAACATTTTGGTCTAAATTTCGTGGCTGTAGGATAACTTTTGACGAAAATATACAAGAGTGGAATTTCTTCTTCGTGTTTGGTTATATACTTTATTTGTATAACTTTTTATTATTCAGAAAAAAAAAACAATATTATTTCATTCAAAAAATTTGTTTTAACAAAGCCCAAAATTTCCAAAGATTCAGGTTAACTGAATCTATGCTACGCGAGTTACGCATAGCTCGTGTTTGTTGGGACACTCTAGACAGAATATTGTTGTTCTTTTATGCTGTTCCTAGCAGTTTTTCTATCATAGGATTTTTTTGTTTGGGTATGCCCAACGCAAGACCGTCTTATAGTTTTACCAATTGTTTTTTTCTATAAAATGTTTCTTTGAAGCAACGGTTTGTGGAGAAAAAAGGTCCAATAATCCTTCAGCAATCTGCTCTCTAAATTTTCGAACTTTGCATTACACTTTTTGTGGCTTTTTTGTAAACTTAATAAGCATTTACCACTGCCATTCCCAGCAAAAATTCAATGGCACCTATTTTGTACCCCTTTAGACCTCTTCTCAGTGTCGTATCATATGAAGCCATTTAATCCGGTAGATCAATGCCCGACTTGCCTTTGTTATATTCAATAATAGGAAGAGGCTTTTGACGATTTCCCTGGCGTCGGTTTATTCTCCTTCCTCTACGGGTGGATTTAATATTTGGGTCAGGAATAAATTGGTCAGATACGGCAGCTATAACAGGAGCATGTTTTGTCGATAGCATCCTGACATCTCGGGTGTACTTCCACTTTAGAACAACAATGCCGTTTTCTTCCCCACTTGCTACCATTTCTTCTCTCTTTAGCTGTGCATTCATTACTTCTTTTGGGCAAAATTTTTTTGTTCGCTCGAAGTGTCTCAACTACATGCGTTTTTTGGTCACGCATGAAGCGTGTCAGTTCGTAGCTCGTATAAAAATTGTCAACAAATAGAGCGCGACCTTTTTCTTTCAATTAAGAACTTAGTTCTTCAGTTCTTCAAAAACATTGTTTGCCAAATCAACTTCTCGAACACCTGTTGAGCTTTTACAGGAGTACATTTTAGTAGACCAAGTGAATCCTTCTGTCGAGCAAAGTTTGAATAACTTAAGACTATAAGGATGAGCCTCTCCAAGGAATTACCGTTTAATCTACAACCATATTTTCCCCGGTGCAAGCACTCTCTGAAACTTCGCCTGCATGTCCAGAAGAGGTTTTAGTTTTCCAATTCTATATCCGCTATGGAGGTGTTGTTAGTAAAATGAATGAAGTTCAGAAGAAGGTAAAAACGATTTCTGGACATAATTTTAGCAGGAATTCCAATATTGTTAAGATTTTTCTTCGAGCAATAGTCTTCCAACAATCCCACCTTTACGAGGCCCATCCATAGTAAAAGCCCGAGGAATTGTCGTCTCTCTGTGGCATTTGTGGGAACCCATTTCTTTTTCCTTGATGCCCAAGTTATTGGAACGCGCTGTATTTGCTGCTCTGCACACCTATTTGTTTCCAAAACTATAAGTTGTATAACCTCCTCATCAACAAAAAGGTAAAGGGCTTCAAGACAGCTTATAGTTGAAGGCACGTCTATTAGAAAAACGGACTTTTCCAGTGAAAGTATCAATCAGGTTTGGTGTTTCCTCGGTTTCTTCCTCATCACTTTCTAGAATTTCCGCATCAACCACGCTCAAATCTTCATGTTCCGTATCTGTATCGGTAGCCAATTATCATCAAAGTCCAAATCGTCGCTTGAAAAATCTTCGTCACTTTCTTCCATTTCTGGTACCTTCTCGACCTCATTTTCATTAAAATTTTGTCTTTCCATTTCAAATGCTTATTTTTCAGAAACCTATAGCTGTACGAAAAATATTATTGACAACTTGCGCAATCACTTATGTAAGACTTACTAAAAACATTGGAGATAATACGAGACAACACGAAGAAACTTCTGTCGTAGGTTTTTGTGCAACGTGGTTTCAACGAGTATAATTTATTTTATGGGGCCACGCCGCCGCGTCGTACGAAACCTTGCGACACACAAATACCGTTAAAATTTCACAATTTGTGGGAATTAGTTGGAAACTTCTTTATAGGTACTAAGATACAGAAAAATTAAAAAAAAAATGCTTTGCCCTGGCGTAAGCCATAATGTTAATATCGCTTGGCGGTTAATGTGAGTCAAGTTGCGACCATGTACGTCCGCTCCACGTAATAATTAGTAAATACGTCTCGAAAATATTATTTTCAAATTTTCGAAAAATGGCTGGATTGAAAGGATTCGCTTTATAAAATCCAATCATCGAATATTACTCATTGAATTTTTGCATTTCTAAAAAACATGTCTCATTAAGAAACGACATTGCATTTCACCAAAAACCAAGGTGTGTTCATTCAAAAAAACCTAACCTAGTTTGTTTCACATACAAAACCTTATGAAGTGTTCAAAATTCTTTTTTACCATAAACTTGCAAAACCCATAAACACTTATTGTATTTTGAATTCTTTGGAGGCACAAAGTACAGGCTATGAAATTGGTATGAGTCAGATTCCAAGTGTATAAAGAAGTATTAACCAGAATTAAGTTTTAGCTTCCAAAGGTACATTCTAGTCATTATCATAAATTATCACCTCGCTATAAATGTAACTACTTCAAAACTATAACATCGGACTTTGCTCGAGAAATGTTCATAAGCATGAAGCGGAAGAAGTAATAAACATTTTTCATTGTTAACATTTTATTTATTAAAATTTTTATAAGTACCTACTTAATTTGGTAATTAAATGAATGTCTTATTTAAAAAAGAGAAAAAGCTTATAATTTAAGTTTAATATTGTGACAAAGTTAGATTTAAGTATAAAATAAACTTAATTCTCATTCAAAAAAACAAAAACAAATATTAAAAAACGTAACATATACATTCTGCATTATAAAATAATTGAGAAACAGCACAAATCATTGTAATAGTAATTGTTCAAAATATTATAGTAGTTCAAATATTAAAAGTAGTTAAGTTAAAATAAAAATCATAATAAATATTTAGTTCGTTATTAATTTTTTTGTTTAAATAATTATTTATTTTCCATAAAATATTTATATTAAATTACAGACTCAAGGCTAAAATAAAAGTTTATCATTCTAGAATTGTAAGTTGTTTCTTGATGAAAAATAAAAACAAAAACAAAAAATATATTCACAAAAAGAAAAAAGTTAAGTAGATACTGTTTATTAAAGAAAACAAAACAAATTCATAGAAATTAATGAACTATAGGCTTTTCTAGTTATAGGAAAATTAAAAAAAAAATAAAACAAATGCAAACCATTTTGATAAGTAACCCAAAAGACACTTTTGTACTTGATTGCGAAGATTTTGCAAGAAAAAATAAATTTAATTATTAGGTTTTTTACATCTTATTTAAAACAAAACAAAAACAAAATAAATGAAAAACAATATACAAGAATATTGTAATTTAATAATATATTTATAATTTTATATGGCTTAAAAATGACCTGGAGGAAAAAAATTGTTACCATCAGGGGGCGATGCTAATATTTATGTTTAATATATAATTTTAGCTAAAATGTATGCTTCGAATTTATATAAAAGAAAAAACTACTTTATTTTTGTTTTTAATACCAAACCCAATGTTATTTATAATTTTATATATTTTCTTAAAGTATTAATGTTAATGTTAAAAGAAGAAAAAACAAAATTCATAGTTCATACATCATCATCAACTTTGCCTACCTTCCAAGCTTCCAAGGATTTTGTTTTTCTTTTTTATAAGAAATTATTATATGTATATTCTTAATTCTGATTTTTATGTGTTCTATTTTTTAATTTTAAAACATTTATTTAAACAAACGAAACAAGTTTAATAATGTATGTGAATAATTTATGAGTCCTATTTACTTCTGTGTTATTATTATGATGATTTTATAAATACATTTTGCTTTTTGTTTCTGTGATACTTGAAATAAAATAATTATATACCTAATTTTAAATTTGTTTTCCTAAAATCTATCAGGTTTGGAAATGAGATCTGAAAGTAATGGATCAAGGTAAGTATACATAAGAATGTCAATCGTAAAAGATTAAAAAAACCTTAACTGAGGGATTCAAATGCCTCTTAATAATTTGTTGGATTCCCATGACATCATCACATTTAAATGACCGATTCTTTCGAGCTAATTCCCGACCACTTTTTGACACATGTTGGGCGGTATCTCAGATATAACTTTGAATGTTTGTTTTTCAGTGCTCAACAGTTAAAGGTTTATCATTGTTACGGAAAAATTCCAGCGGTGTCAAATACCAATTAAAAAAACAAAACAATATGCAGTGCGATTAAATTAAGTGTATTAAATTATATAAATCATAAAAAAATCAATGCATTGGTTGAAATATGTAGATAGGAAAAGTTTTGAGAGTGTAATGAATTTAAAGAAATTAAATAATGAATGGGATGTCCGGTATATGAAAGTTAAAATGTATTTTTTAAATGTTGGGGCTTCAACCGTACTTCTACTCATTGTTAGCATAGTTGCCAGGTATGTGCAAAATGTGGAGTAGAGGCGCATATGTACATACAAAGAATGTACCAATGCAAGTATTAAATGCGTTAATTGTAAGAAAGCTAAAGAAAGACTTAACTAAGATGATATTGGTATAAATCACGATTGTAGAGATAATTGCTGTCGTACACTGCAACGTAAACTAAAACTTGAAAATGAAAAAATAATATATAAGCAATTAAAATCAGCGGTAAAGTGCATTTGCTTTATTATTGGGTGTTTTAGGAAAAAATTAGCGCAATTGGAAGTCATAGTTTCAAAAAATGATTTCGATTTTATTTGTGCCACTGAAACTCATTTGAACATTGAGGACTTTGAAGTAAAACTAAAAAACTTTAAAGTGTTAAGATGTGACAGTATAGCCTTTCATACTGGAGGAGTACTTTTTTTTATTAAACCAGAATGGCTGAAGAAATCGCAAAAATAGACATGGGTAAAATGATTTGGTAGAATTTAAAGGAAAAGTGTGTAAAAACAGTATTAGTATAATTTTAGTGGCTGTTTATAGATCGCCAGACAGAATAAATTCACCAGGTCAAGTTTTTTGTTATTTTTTTAGAGATCAAATTGATGATCTTTGTTGTACTTATGCGGATGTGATCATAATGGGTGATTTTAATATATGATTGGTTTTCAAACAGTACTTTTAAAAGACGAATAAGTGAAAGGATTTCTGATATATCTTTTAAACAAATAGTGACAAAACCTACAAGAATAACTGAAAGTTCGTCTACATTAATAGATTACGTGATAACAAACTATACAAATATAAAAGCCAAAGTAATAAAGGAATTCAAAATCAGTGATCACGAAACGTTATAAATAAATATTGAAACGAATCCTGTTAATAAAAGATGCACTAAACAAATTATTAAAACATTATCATTCGACTTGAACTGATAAATCATGAGCTAACAAATATAGATGTCAATAGTTTAAATGAATCATCAAAGGCATTCAGTGTTAAGTTAAACGAAACTATGAGTAAGATGTTGGTTACACTTTTGTAATAAAGAATAGGAAAGAGGTACTTGATATTATACTTACCTCTGACTCAATCCACAATCTGATTTCAAACAGGCATGTCTCAAAAGAGAATTCCTTTTCTGACCACAGATACATTCAGTTTGAGCTCAAAGATTACAAATACATCTACGGGTTTTCAATCACCGTAATACAAACTGGGAGCAATATAGGGAGGTACTAGCACAACTGCTTGATCGCAACCTTCTTAAAAGCTCCTCCAGTAAAGATGAACTAGACCTTTCGGTGAATCATCTCACCGAAGCCTTTAATGAATCAATGAGAACTTCATGCCCTGTAACCATTTTAAAGGGAAAAAAGAAACCTCATTGGTGGCGTAAAGAATTAGAACCATTCAGAAAGAGCTGTCGCAAACTCTTCAATAGATCTAAGTCCACTAGATCTCCTTTTGACTGGGACTTATACAAACAAGCTCCAAAGCAATTTAAAAAAGAATTAAAAAAGAGTAAGAGGTCTTCTTGGAGAAACTTTTGTGGTAAAATAGAAAATACTTCAGAAGCCTCAAGACTCAGGAAAATTCTCTCAAAAAGTCACACAATACCCAGTGCTTTAAAGACAGAAGCAGCCACGTGGACTATCACAGATGAAGAATCTCTTAATCTGTTATTAGAAACCCACTTTCCAGGTAGATCTAAAATACTCAACTACTTAACATCAGAGTCTCAAGCTTTTACAAGCGATTTAGTTGATCTAATAACGCGGGCAAAGCTAAAATGGGCCATAGACAGCTTTGATCCATATAAATCTACAGGACCAGACGGAATCACTCTGGCCGAACTAGAAAAATGCTCAGACATGATCATTCCACTATTGGAAATCATTCTGACAAGCTGTTTAATGTTGAGATATATTCCCAAAGCCTGGAGAAAGGCAAAAGTAGTCTTCATTTTATTCAGTTACCAGACGATCACAACAGCAATGAATAATCTGAAATTAGATAAATCACTCATAGATCTTATAACTCTCATGCTCAAAAGCAGGGGTGGGATCGGGTAAGGTTATTTGTGATAGGTGACAGTCACAATCAACAAATTTGGTCTGTGTAAGGTGATAGTCACCGGTGACAATCACGATTTGGTGACTTTTTCTGGTGACAGCTCTTTAGTTGTCTTTTTCATTGGAAATTGAATTTTATTTTAAGTTGCTGAAATTTCAAGACAATATGAATGTTTTTGTGCCTTTGATTTTACATTCTGAAAATGCTGAAAATGAAAATATTAATCATAATAGAAATGTCCGACTCTTGAGGATTAGCCTCCGCAATAAAATAAACATTCTTGATCTTCCAACTCCAAAGTAAGTGCGCATATGTGCTATATATGCGGTCAGCACACATTCCCCCTATTCTTCGATTAGCCGTGACTTTAAATTTTCTTGAAGCTGGTGGCTACCAAAGGCAAGTTGGCGCTGACAGGTCAGCTCCAATGGGCCAAAGTACTGTACCCATACTGTGAAATTGTACCCACTTACAATTAAATTTAATTAATGGGCTTCAGAAGCAACAAAAATGTTCTCCTACGAAAAATATCAAATTCCTGAAGGTAGGATTTTGTTTCTTAGTAAAAATAAACTAATTTTGTTACTTGATTTTTATTTTATTATTTGTTTTCTATTAATCGGCTGCATTGATGGGAGTCATATTATGATACCCGCCCTTCGGAAAATGAGCATATGTATATTTCAATAGAAAAGGAAGGCATAGTGTAAACGCTATGATCGTAAGCCAATTTTTTGATTCATTAATTTTTGTTGCCTAGATCTGCAACGAGAATTCTGGCAATAAATGCAAAATATGGCAAGAGTGCTCACGACAGCTTTGTATGGAGACAGAGTGCTCAACGAGAAAAGTTAAATGCTGACTATTGTGCAGGCAGAACATCATCGTGGCTACTTGGTACATCAAAACTTATAATTACATAATAATCGGGATAGCTTCAGATCGGTTTTTGAATACGACCACTGAAATTGTAACAAACGTCAGTGAATTTCTTTTAAAGTGATACCAAATTCTTAACAAAATTTGGTGATCACCTTACACAGACGCAAAAATTAGTTTGATCACTTTTTATGATCACAAAGGTGACAATCAAAAATCACCTTAGCGGATTCCACCCCAGGACAATAACTTCTAACATGAGAAGTTTTACTACCACCAGATCGGTGAATCGAGGCACCCCCCAAGGTGGGGTCCTTTCGCCTCATTTATGGAACATGGTAGTAAACGACCTACATACTTACATCATTGGAAGCAGAGGGTTTCAGGTTGATTACCTTTGCTGACGACGTTGCAATATCTGTATCTGGGAAGCACCCCCAAGTTCTCTCGGAACTCCTACAAAACCTCTTGACATCTTCTTCAAAATGGTGTCAGCCAACTACCATAATCTTGATGGACAGTTGATATCGCCATGGCGAGAAATTACCCGTCCAGGAAAAGTCTCTTGCAATAAAGCCATATTCTCTCGAATTGTGTGGCAGATGGTACATATTCTCCAAGTCGTATTCTTCAATAGCAGTCAAAAAAAAGTCACTTATCATATTATGAGCATAACGCTCCGAATTAACAGTCGTTCCATCATGCGTCGTTTTCGAAGAAGTGAGGTCCAATCAATCCTCCGGGCCAAAGAGCCCACCAAACAGTAATTTTTTTTGGATGTAATGGCCTCTCTTCAATTAATTGAGCATTCTCGGAACCCCAAATACGACAATTTGTTTATTAACATACTCACTGAGTGAGAAATATGCTTAGTCGCTAAAGAAAATTTTGTTCGAAAAATCGCCGTCCACCGCCTGTTGTTTAAGCACCCATTTGACGTATCTACGGCGTTGTGAATGGTCAGCTGGCTTCAGTTGTTGTATGAGTTGGCTTTATATCGTGTAGATCCAAATGCAAAATACGCCATAATGTGCCCTTAGACAGTCCTAGTTCCTGAGAATAACGAGGAATCGATACATTCGGGTCTTCGGCAACATATCCATTTACAACAACGATATTTTCAGTGGTACGAGATAAACGAAGATGCACAGGCCTTAAAATATCTGTAACAAATCTAGTCTCTTCGAAATTCCTCACAATTTTACCAATTGCTTGCGTAGTTCGACGATTAAGTAAACCATAAGAGGAAATGTAAATGTCAGACTTTCAACTGAAAACAAAAAATTGGTTTAACAATTTTTTTTTCCTGGAAACCAGTTTCCTGGAAACGAAGCTGCAGATTTGGCAGCAAAAGAAGAAGCGCTGGTGAAAGAATCGACTACATTTGTAACATTAGAAATTAAATAAATAATAATCAATGGCGAAAACAAATAACGTTATCCAGGAAAAAAAATTGTTTTAATTAAAATTTGCGGGAGATTATTAGATAAATAAATTAGTTGGCGAAACAGTCCGTTGAGATCTAGGGCCCAGTGAATTACATCTCTTAACCATTCCTGTGTTGGGTAATGTTTTCAGGGGTGGAGGTTTAAAGCCGAAAGCGAACCGAATTTGAAAAAGCTCTTTTCATGACATGAATTACACTTGGAGAATGTGTCCATTCCTCGCAAGAGGCAATACCCGTGAAAGAAAAAACTTTAAATGGCATAGGCAGGGATGGAATCCTAATTTCTCTCGCACGACAGTCCAACGCACTTTTTTTTAAATTCAATTTCATTACTTCAATCTTAAAGCTAGAAAAAAAAAATCATAAAACTAGCCTAATTATCCATAACTTACAACTAACTTAATGGTCCCATACGGGCACTCTAAGTTAAACTATAACACTTAATACTAATGCCTTTCGGACTTAAGATCTATTGTACTTCAATTAAATTTTATTTATTTTTGTATTTATCAGAAAATTCGAAACAAATCTAATACCAATATCCTTTTCTATTTAACTTAAAACTTCTTAAAATAAGGTCCTTAAATAAAACTTAAAGCTAACTTAAACGACCTATTCTACCTATTAACTACTTAAAACTAGAACAACCGCAGCAGCAAATCTAACATTTGTTGTTTTTCATTTTTGTATTATTATTTTTAATTATTTTGGTGTGCCACCATGCCTATTCTACTTAGAACTAAACCCTTAAACTATGAAACAAGCCAAGGCTTAAAACACCATCCGACTACCCACTATCAAGTGCCGATTGAAGCCACCAAAACTCCTGCTTCACCCTATCAGTTTGGTCCCGTTCGGACACAGCCCTACTGAACCGAAGGAGCTCTGCTCCGCCTTGTGCCATGATGTCCCGATTGTACGGAACTCGTCTATCCACGGTTCTTCGTCTGACGTGGTAGATTAGCGGAACTGCCAATCTATCTTGTATCAGACCGCATTTGTCTAAAAAGAGGAATGCCTCTGGTGAAATGAAGCCGCTCAAGCGTCCACTTTCAAAATACTCGTCGTTCGGATAGAACGCCCCAAAATTAAATTGTTGGTCGAAGACATAGCTCTTGCAATGTGACCTCGAACGAGTTTTATCACGAAATTGTCAATTCTGTTGATTCGAGCCCCGTTGTATAGGACCTCGTTGGAATAGTAATGCACATAAGAAGATTCGGCTGTTCGATATAAGCCGGTACAGCGTCGTAAACACTGCCGCTCGGACACCCGAAACTTCTCCATCTTGGAAGGGGCAACGTTGAACCACACAGGGCAACCATAAACAATCATTGGTCGTATGAGGGCCATGTTGCAAATTACCTTCACTCTGGGGTCAAGCCGACTGCTAAAAAACAGCAGTTTTGTCAGAGCGAAGGCTCCTCTGGCCCTGGTCAGAGCAGCATTTATATGTCTGTCAAAATATAAATACTGATCTAACCAGATACCAAGGTACTTCACTTCACTTTTGCTCGCCAATGGCTGGCCGGAAGATCAACTAGGACCATCTTGCGCCAATTCTTACACGTATCCCTCGTGGCCCTAGCCAACGGAGTCCGGAACAGAATTGTCTCCGACTTCTAGACATTTATTTTCAGTTGCAAGAGAATTCTAATAACCTCAACCTTTCGGGCCGTTCTGTACGCAGATGTAAATGCTGAAGAGAATCGGCGAATTCACCGCTCCCTGTTGAAGACCATTTTTAATTGAGAATGTTGTGGTAGAAGTTACATTGCCACTTTTGACAACAAACTTTCTACCGTTAAGCATATCATAAAGTATGTACAACAATGGCTTGCTAATGCCAAGCCTGCTTAGTTTTAGGTAAAGACGCTCTAACCATACGGTGTCAAAGGCCTTTTCCAAATCAACCAGAACAGCACCTGTGTATTGTTGTTTTGATTTATTCCATTGGATATCAGAAACGAGTTTAGACGCAGCATGAATTGTGTCATGACCCGCCTTGAACCCGAAGTGTTTATCCGGAATTATTTTGTTGTCCGCAGCCCACTTAGTCAGAGCCCTATTAATGATCTTTTCGAAAACTTTGCTGATGCTCGGAAGAAGGGTTGGAGTTGAACGCCACCTCCACTAGGCTACCGATTAGTTAATAAAAACTGCGGCACAATGCCAACTTAGCAAATGCTCAACACTTTTAAATTTAAATTGCAAATTGAAAAAAGATTAATGTACACTTCTTCACTCGCTGGAAGTCAAATAACGACTGAGTCCAACGCACTAACCATCATGACACGGGTACTACTGTCCAGTGTCTCACCTTTTTCATTACTAAACCCACCGATAGGACTGATATTGAGATTTCTATTCAGCTTGCAGGAAGCAGTTATTAACCTTAGATTACTTAGATTGGCTGCAAATAGCTTATTAATGTAGTTCCCAAGTAGTAGTTTAGCCCGTCGTCGCAGTCTGCGGAGTTTATTTTAAAGCTTCGACGTTTTGGCCTCCTGTTGTAATTTCACACAGCTTTTGATCAATTTTCTTTTACGCTGCAACAGGACTCTTTTCCTGTTAAGGCTGCCTCATTTGCTTAGAAAACTGCTACTTCATTGCCCTGTATTCAATGAACCTTCCCCGGTACCCAATAAAGTGAGACTTTGTTGAACTTTCCAGCAATATTGACATGATTTGCAATATTTGGTATTCAGCCGATTTTTCTGTTGCATAGATTTCCGCCTAGAAGATCCTACCAGACTGTCACGTAGTAGTATTGATAGTAAGCGAGTATTGATACAGACTTCTGGCTATGTATGTCTAAACATACCTTTTGTAAAGGCAAACCGGTTTTGGTGGAAACGGGGGTACAGACACTCTTACGCACCATTGAATACTTCCTTCATCATAGAGAGTTCACTATAGTTGCTTTTCTTGACTTCGAAGGCACTTTTGACAACGTGGACACATCTGCACTAACATCTCTGAGTAAAGAGTTAATTCGCTTGGGGAGTCAATTAATTTCATGCTGACTAGCAAAATAATTAACTCAAAGCTTCGCACAATCCCATCTACGACGCACTGGACACCTTAATCTACTCAATCTACCTAATATACTCACCAAACAAATAGCTGTAACTTTGCTATACGCCTCAAACCTTCATCGCAGTATATTAACTACGACATTGACCATTCTGTAATTCTTAAGTACCATTCACCGTATGAAATTCGACAGAAACGTCCAAATTTCTATGCCCTCGAGATCTTTCTGGGAGGATAGGGTATTCCTAGAAGACGAGTCAGTCCAATTTTACCCAGATCGATCAAAAACAAATGAAGTGTTTAGGGGGAGGTGTGTACTCTAGCGACTGAAATTAAGTCTCCCATTCCATCTTCCCAATCCTTGTAGCGTATTCCAGGCGAAACTTTTGGCGATAAAAGAATTCTTGTCCTGGCTTAAAAAAAAACTGATATCAACACCTGAAATCCGTATTTTCTCAGATAATAAGGCCGCTATCAAATCTCTTGACTCTTGTCTCTACAAACCCTATTACAGTCGATCATATCTAATGGAGATTGCACAACAGTTTAATATTCTCCTTCGCTAGGTGCCGGGCCATAGAGACATTCCAGGAAACTTTAAGGCAGATGAACTCAATGAAGGGAATGGTTTAAACAATTGCTAATGCAAGACGCTATGAAGCAGGTTAACATCACCACGTGTCATGTCACAAAAAACATCTGGCCAACACTAGATTAAAAACGTTCAAGGTGCTTGCTATCTCTAAGCAAATCGCATATTAGCTCCATAATAGGTATCATAACTGTACACTTTCTAATAGGAGAGCACGCCACGCGGCTAGACGGGCTAGACGGGCTAGACGTATTCTCAAATGACTTTTGCAGAAGCTGTATCGACGAGGAAGAGGAGGAAACAATTCTTCATCTTCTCTGTACATGCCCTGCTCTGGCTCGAAAACGATTTAAATCATATCAGCATAATCATCCTCACACGTTTCGTAAGGGACTCAAACTGGTTCTATTGAGCTCAGGAGGAATCCTCAAGATTCATGTGGTATCACAATTTGCCATTAAACTGGCCTAAGTGTGTCCGTTTCCATCTTGGACAGCCCTTTTGACCTAACCTAACCCAGTATACCTGGATTTGTCAACTCCACTCCTAAACCAAAAATATTTAAACCTAACTTTACTGAAAAAGGAAACATTTTCACTTTTACCGCAAAAATTGTTTGTGTCCAAATGTCTGCTTGCCATTAGTATTTCCGGATTTGATGTAAACAAAAACAATATAACTATTAATTAATGAAGAACTTGTTCATGGCTATAAAGAAACCATCTTTACATAGAAACAAAAAAATAATTTATTTCATAACAACATAAAAAAAACACTGGTTACACAATAGGAAAATAATTAAATAGGAAGTTACAAAGTAGTGACTTAATGGACTTTACAAGTATTCAATTGGACAATTAGATTCTTAATAGATGAGGTATCTGCTCCTGCCATAACTTTTGAAGCAATTTTTCTCCTCAAAGCAATTGCTTCAACTTTTTTAGAAAGCTGAAATTATTGATTTAATAAATATTTTAAAAATAAATAAATTATTGAGCAAGTTCATACCTCAAAAGCTCTTTTTATAATCGAATGTGACATTCCCGCCAATTTAGCAGCATTGAAACCATACGATTTTGGACATGCTCCTGATGTGTATTTGTATAAGAAAACAACAGTTTCTTGAGTTGGATCTTCGGTATCTTCATTTTCTACCATGCATGCCTTTAAATATACAAAGAAGTCAGTTAAAATCAATGATGGTAAAAAAAGACCTTTCTTTTTCTCACCATATGGCCCAAGACAACACGATCGTCTTGATGGAAGAAGTCAATCAAATTGTGATAATGTGTAGAGAAGAGTGTCCTACACTTAAGATTCGCCAAAAAGTTAACGACTGAAGCTGCAATGGCGGTACCATCATAAGTTGCAGTTCCACGGCCTAATTCATCAAGAAGAACCAAACTGTTAACTGTAGCATGCTTAAGAATTAATGAAGTCTCATTAAGCTCCACCAGGAATGTACTATGACCAGAAAGAATGTCATCTTGAGCACCCAATCGAGTGAATATTCTATCAACCAGCGATAGTTTACAACTTTGAGCGGGAACGTGACATCCCTTTAAAAAAAAAACACATTCAAATTTGTTTATGTAGGAAAATTAGTTTACAAAAATTTAACTTACAATCTGTGCCATAACCACAAGAAGCCCGATTTGTCTCATCAACGTACTCTTACCTCCCATATTTGGCCCAGTTAGCAGAGACAATGGAGCATTTCCAGATGCTCCTAATACAATACCATTTGGAATATAAGACTCGCTCGCCACACAAGGATGATAACCTTCATCGATTTCAATGAATGGCGTATCAGCATCTTCCACTAATTCCGGAACACATATAAAATTCTGGCATCGAGCATATTCGGCAAGGGAGCATAGGACATCTAAAGTGGACACGTTGTCGAGACATTGTTTCCACAAGTCGTAGTGATTTGAAAATTTCTCAAAGACTCTTCGCGATAAATCACGGAGAACGTTGTTTCTATCATCTTCAGCTTGTTGCATTTGTTTAAGGAAGCTCTAAAACACGTTTTTTGAATAAGGAATGTTTTTGATTTAAAGGTTGATTATTTGTACCTTTGTTTCATCGGTATGGAATCGACGACACGGTTTTGTGCCTTTTTTCTGTCCTTCCAGGAAATAATCTTTACCGGCTTTTCTGGCATGACTTTCGGGAACTTCGAGTTGGAAACGTTTCTTGTCGCTTCCAAAATAACTTAAACGACAGCCAAAGTACTTTTCCTGTTTTACGAGGTATTCTTGTAGTTTCTTATTGATTTCATCGATTCTTGATTCGATATTATCGAACTCGGCATCGACATTCTTCTCGGGAGCTATGACACCTGTCTTGAGAGCCTCTTCGTGGTCAAACGCTTTCTAGAAGAAATACAGTGGTTCGTTTCACATTAGCGAAAATCAACACAAGAATATTGTTATACAAGGTTTTAATTTTTAGCATGAAAATGGGACAGTTTACTTGCTTCACAATATTTATATAAAAGTGTTTTGCAATAGCAAGAACGCCTTTCTTACTTACTGAAGATGGCGCTACAGCCCTGTGTGAACTAGGGCCTTCGCGCTCCAAGTTGGGTGAGGTCACTTTCCACTTGTGCGCGCCACCTGATCCGCGGTCTTCCTCTACTACGCTGTCCTGTGGGTGTGGATCCGAAGACTTTCCGGGCCGGAGCATTGGTTTCCATCCGCTCTACGAGACCCAGCCATCTTAGTAGTTGGACTCTTACCCTTCAAGCTAAGTCTACGTCGCTGTACAGCCCGTACATCTCGTCGTTCCATTTTCTCCTCCACTCCCCTTCGATGCATACGGGACCGTAGATCACACGAAGAACTTTCTTTCGAACCGACTCAAGGTGCTTTCATCCGCTTTTGTCATAGTCCATGCTTCTGCACAATATAGCAGAACGGGGATGATGAGGGTCTTATATAGCGACACTTTGGTCCCTCGAGAGAGGACTTTACCACTCAATTGCTTTCTTAGTCCAAAGAAACAGCGGTTAGCAAGAGTTATTCCGCGTTTGATCTCAGGGCTGGTGTTGTTTTTTGCGTTTACAACGGAGCCGAGGTAGACGAAGTCCTTGACTACCTCAAAGTTACGTCTGTCGATGGTGACGTTTTGACCAAGACGTCGGTGTTGTTTGTTCTTTTTTGAAGACAGCATGTACTTTGTTTTGCCCTCATTAACCGTTAAACCCATTTTTGCCACCTCTGCTTCAATACTCACAAAAGCCCCATTGACATCACGCATCTCCGATTAAGTCAATGTCATCAGCATATGCCAGTAATTGGACAGACTTTGGAAAGATAGTGCCTCTAGTGTTGACGTGTGAGCTCTGCACTATTCTTTCAAGCACGATGTTAAAAAAATCACATGACAGCGCATCACCTTGTCTAAAACCTTTTTTGACATCGAAAGGTTCTGTTAAGTTGTTTCCAACCTTTATGGAGCAGCGTGAATTCTCCATGGATGCGAAACTAGACATGGCTCTATGCAGCTCGTCCCTGTATATGCTGTCATATGCGGCCTTGAAATCGATTAAAAGATGGTGCGTGTCGATTGAGTGTTCTTGGGTTTTTTCCAGGATCAGCCGTAATGTGAATATTTGATTGACTGTGGACTTTCCTGGTCTAAAACCACAATGGTAAGGACCTATCACGTTGTTGACGATGGGCTCTAGACATTCACATATTACGGCAGAGAAGATTTTATAGGCGATGTTAAGTAGACTTATTCCTCTATAGTTGGTGCAGTTAAGAGGGTCTCCTTTTTTCAGGATCGGGCAAACAATACTGAGGTTCCATTCATCGGGCATGTTTTCTTCCGACCATATCTTACAGATAAGTTGGTGCATGCTCCTAACCAACTTATCTCCTAACCAACTTCTTTACTTCGTCTAAGTCGGGAGGACGGGATTGTTGGCTTTCGTCGTCTATGTTGAATGGATCATCATCCTGTCTGACAGCGGAATTCGGTTCGTCGTCGTCGTTATACAGTCTGCAGAAGTGGACCTAACATATTCTCAGCATTGACTGCGGTTCCACTATGATGTTTCCACTTTTGTCTTTGCAGCCTTCGGTTCTAGGTTTATGTACCTGAGAATTTCGTTTCATCTGTTGATAAAACTTTCGAACTACATTCCTGCTTTTAAACCTCTCAACATCTTCGACCGCACGCTTTTCAGCCCTCTCTTTTTCCTTCTGAGAAGTCGGTGTTCCTCTCGCCTTTTCTGCTCATAGAGATCATGAGCAGCTCTCGTCCTTTTACGCATCGCCACCTTGCGTGCCTGTTGTTTGGCTGCATTTGCCTGCCAACCTTCCTCATCAAACCAGGGGTTCCTTGTTGGTGGCTGCTTGAAACCCAGCACATCAGAGGCGGCTTCACTGATTTCAATTACATTGTGTTGGCGGCAGATAACTTTGAGAGAGGTTACTTGTAACTCGGTCGAAAAAGGATTTGGCGATCTCTTGCGATTGTAGCCGTTCACCGTTGTACCTTTTCCTAGCACCCCCCTGTTTTGCCTTGGGTCTGGAAACCCGAAGTGCTGCCTTGGCTACAACGAGGTAGTGGTCCGAGTCGACGTTAGATCCTCGGAAAATTCGGACATCCATGATGCTGAAAGCGTGTCTGGCGTCGATCGCAATATGGTCAATCTGGCTGACGGTAGATTGATCTGGAGAAGTCCAAGTTCCTTTGTGGATGTTGAGGTGTGGAAAACGCGTACTGGCTACCATGACGTTAAGCCGCGCAACTAAATCTATGAGCCTGAATCCGTTGTCGGAAGGGTTGTCTTGCAGGCTGTTCTTCCCGATTATTCCACCAAAGATGTCTTCCCTTCCTAGCTTGGCATTAAAATCACCCAGGACAATTTTAATATCGTAGCTAGGACACTGCTTACATGTTTTGTCTAAGGGCTCGAAAAACATATCTTTGGTGTTGTCGTCTTTCTCTTCTGTGGGGGCGTGCACGCATATCAGGCTAATGTTGCCGGATTAGCCTTGATGCGTATGTTCATGAGGCGCTCATTGATGCACCTATAGCTCAAGACTTCTTGCCTAAGTCTGGCTCCAATGACAAAACCGCATCCAAATAAGCGCTGTTGGTTTTCGTGGTAGCAGTCACCATAGTAAATATCGCAGTTTTTCATCCTCTTTTTGCCCGGCCCATCCCATCGTATTTCCTGAATGGCTGTGATGTCTGCTTTATAGCAGTCTAGGGCCTCCGCTAATTCTTGGGCCGCACGTGGTCTGTTAAGGGACCTAACAATACACGTGCATATCCGAAGTCGTGCACCGTAAACCATTACATTTTTGTGTTGTTTTGAATAACATTTTACGGAATCTTATATATTTTGTTTTCTTGGAGATGCAATATTTTATAAGAAAGAAAAGATATAACAACACTTACTTTGAAAAACTTCAAAACTTTCTTTAAATCGGGAAAACATCCATCGGGTTCCATTTGTGATAAACGCTTAATCAAACTTGACTCACAGTTTTTGAACATCTCTGGAATTTGTTGTACAGCCTCAAATCCTTTTAAAATATTGATGAAATTCTAAAAAACAAAAGAAGAACACCCAAAAAAAAAAAAATTCAAAAGATTTTGAAATAAAAACCACAAAATCCCAACTAACCTGAATCTTTTTCTTGTTATAGATTTTCTCATCAAAGAAAATAGCTCGTCCATCGGGATGTTTCTCAGCCACTAACTTATTTCCAAACATATGCATTTGTGCTAAATATCTCTCAAAATCAGGCAGTGTAGCAAGGAGAGCTCTGGCTTCCTTGAGAACTTCATCGGTAGACATCAAGTCAGATATGGCATTTTGTCGTTCACGAATGATTTCGATGTTACAACTGGGCGAGCAGACCCAATTGTGGAGAAGACGTTTCCCAAACTTCGTACAACACTGATCAAGAGTGCTACAGAGTGAGTGTTCTTCTCCGGTGATTCTAAGATTGGACAACGTTATGGAATCAAGTACCATGTGGTTCTTCATTTGGCTTTGTTTGGCATTGGACTTTGGTGCTTTGGCATTTTCAATGGATTTGTTGATCATGTCTGGTGGAACATATAAGTGATATCGCGCCATTGGCATGATCTTCTCTTCGAGATGACATCGTTTGAGATAGTTGATACAGCCTCCCAGTGCTTTTAATGCCAGCTTATAGTATTCGTTAGGAGTAAGACCCAGATGGTCGCCCTCATCTTGCATTGATTTGATCAAGATTGGCCAATCTTTTCCAGACTTCGTATACAACGTTTCACCTAAATGCTTAAGAGTTTTTTCAGCAGTCCACGACTGACTGCCAGATGGAAGGTATTCTTTGAGAACACCACTGAGTACAGTTCTATAGATTTGTTGGGTGCGGGATGAGAGTGTTTGCTTTTCAGAAACAATCTTAAAACACATACGAATTTTATTAAAAATTTAGTCAAAGATAAAAGCAATAAAAGAAATTTACCAAAACAGGAAAATGATGAGACACTAGAGTTAGGAAACGAGAGCAACTTTTGTCATCTTCGAATTCACCCATATAAAAGTCTCCAATTGAGGTATCAGTGAAACAGATTCCATATTTACTTGTAGGACCTTCATTCTGTTCAAAAATTGTATACAAGGGTTTTGAAAAATTTAAAAATGAAACAAAAGAATTTGCAAACCTTTTCAACAACAGAGAGCATATAGTTTGGCTGATAATTGGGAGTTATTTGGCAGTAATGTGACCCGTAGATCTGAGTTCCTCTGTTCGAGATCTGACAGATTTCTCTCTTCACAACTTTATCGAATTTAGTAGTTTTACCTTGCTTCTTACATCTCTCGGTCATCATGTCTGGGGTTTCTGTTTGTTCGATTCGAGCCACCTTTGAAGGCAAGTTATTAGGATACTTACAAATGAATTCAGTTCAAGACTCACCTTGTAACCTCGTTCTATTAAAGTTGTAGCCATTTTATCGTATGTTCCTTCGGGAGCTCCAGAATGAGCGAATTCTCCTCTCATGTAGCTGAATCCCAGTTCATTTATAGTGACATCAGCATCCATGTGATAGAATTCATAGAATTTACCAACTTTGAAGAACAACACACAATCGTAGTTGTCTTGCTTAAGAACCCACCATTGTCTCATTCCCTTTAAATT
This sequence comes from Eupeodes corollae, assembly GCF_945859685.1. Taxonomy (NCBI): domain Eukaryota; kingdom Metazoa; phylum Arthropoda; class Insecta; order Diptera; family Syrphidae; genus Eupeodes; species Eupeodes corollae. The sequence continues at coordinate 293,929,093 of NC_079147.1, forward strand.
GAATGTTTAAAAAGTATTTTGGAATTTTCTTATTGTTGTAATCAAAGGAAATTTACCGGTGTTTGAGAATTAAGAAAACTCTCAGGAACAAATAGTGTTCCAGGATTATAATCTGGATGATCTGGACGTCGACCTTTCTTGTCTTTGATTTTATCTGGCTTAAGGAATTCCAACTTGTTGTGAAGCCAGACAACAGGTTCATCGAGTGTTGAACCGGTGTTGACAATCTCGTCGAGTTTTACTTGGTCTTTCTTTGTTTTTCTAGACGGTTCATCTTGAAGATTCTTTAGCTTTTCCATTAAAACCGTGGGTTTCTCATCATCGACATCCATCTCCTCTTTGGGTTCAATGGTTTTGTGGCCATTTTTGTGACTCGAATCATTATGGTTGTCGTCTTCTTCGTCATCAGATACAATACGTGAAACTTTGGAACGTTTTTTCTTCTGTACAACTATTTCCTCTTGATCTGAATCACTGAAGTCGACTTCCAATTGGCGTTTAACTTTTTAAAGGAAAACAACTTCGCATTGAAATTATATGACAACATGGAAAATATGAGAACTTACTTGGTTTAGTTTCGGTTGAGTCTTCTTCTGTTTTGATTTTAGTGCCATTTTGGGATGATTCTTCAGGTTTTGGTATTTTCTTTGAAGACTTTTGTGGTGAATCCTCAGTTTTTGATGATTTCTTTGAAGACTCACGGGGTGATTCTTCAGTTTTTGGAATTTTCTTTGAAGACTCACGGGGTGATTCTTCAGTTTTTGGAATTTTCTTTGCAGACGTTGCTGGGGATTTGTTGAAATAATTAAATAAGGTATTACCTTTTGGAGTGCCTCCAACACTGGGTCGTTTGGACATGATTGTTAAAGCTGTTTTAAAGTTTTACACAATTTGATCAGTTCAAAATAAGGATGATTTTTGAAATCTCATAGCACTGACACACCACACCGAGTAGACAGACAGTTTAAACAACACTTTTTAAAGGTTTAATTAAAAATCAATTATTTTAAACTTCAAAAGTTGCGATTTTTGGGAAGTGGCGTCGGCGTCGTCCTTTTCACGTCGCGCCAAAATAGATTTGCATGCAAAAAAAGTGCAAGTTAATTTTTTGTTTACTTTTTTAAAATAAAATACCGACTGACAGCCGCCGGTACCGCAATATTTATGACAGTTGCGCAAAAATGAAAACATGCGATGTTTTTTTGTTTACGAACTACCTTATCGATAAATTATGATCCGAAGGTAAGTTCGCACTGTTTAAGATCTTTGGGATAAAAAAATAGTCTTTTTAAGTGAATAATAAATATAGATAACAAAAACGGGATTTTGTGAATGCTATCAGTGACTGCTAACAATAGTTTTTTAAAACGATCTGTTCAGCGTTTTTCGATACTGTCACCTTTTTTTTAAGGTTCACGACCGGATTAGAAGCACGTAGTTTTATATAGCATATTTTTATATAGAATAGTTTTATGTAGAATAGTTGACCTGGTTGCTGTGGATAACGTTTTTTAGGGTATGCGACTATTTACGTCCGCCGGTTTACCTCTGCCAGTTTACCACTGGACAGTGTACCCGCCGCACAGTGGGGCGCCATGTATGGGAGAGCGGACAAAACTCTATAAAATTTAAAGTTATGAACCGATTTTGATGAAATTTTCAGGAATGATAGCGAATAGCAAGACAAATCTGAACAAAAAAATTCCGCTCATTTCCACCCCCACTACAACAGAAAATAGCTTTTTTCGGAGAACTTATATGAAAACAAATATTTGTTTACCATATTTAACGTATGTATATTACGGATAAAATAATAAATAGCGAAAAAAGCATTTTAAAAGCATTGTAAATTACTAAACATTTAGTTGTAGTATGCTTGAAAGTTCTGTGTAAAACAAATGTGTAGGTTTATTTTGTTTGCAATTCCAAGGATAACAGATTGCAATTATAATGATATAGATAGTTGGTGTTTGATTTATTATAAAATAAATTTAAGTAATAAATACAAAATAAAACAAATAATTCAAGTAAATAAAATAAAAACAAATTCATTTAATCTTAATAAGCTATCTTGTCTTAAATAAATTAAATTCAAATTAGTTCAAATAAACTTAATTTGATGTGAGCAAAACTATGAAGTTTTAATGGAAGGTATTTCTGATGAACATTTATTTCTTAAATTCCTGGTACCATTAAAACTTTTTCAAGGAGAAAATGAAAAACGAATTTGGAAAAGTATTCGACCAATCTTAACCCATAATTTACCAGCTCTTCAATTTTCCTTTTCGGAAGAAACTCCGGGAAAAGTTAGAAAAAACAAAGATCATGCAGAAGCTGAAATTCTGAATCTTTGAGAAACTGAAATTCAGTGCAATGCAACTTATCATACAATACCATACCCCACTGACAGCGAAAATAAATAGGAAACTAAAACCCATATACCAAATCGTTTAGAGAAAAATTGGAAAATACTTATTGACATTGTCTAACAAAGAAACTGCAAACTCTTGGAAATAACCAAAATAAACGAAAGCTAATAGCGTATGATAAAAATAACGGTTTGAATTCGACATTTTTTTATAAACCAAAAATTAGTTCGTATTCTGGTCCATATATAGATAGCTTTGAGGATAGGTAAAGAGAAAGAGTTCAAATGCAAAATAATTGTAAGCTAAATAAAAAGGGATGTGTATAAATATAAAACTCTGTTTACCACATTGTCTTATTTTTTCCGACCATCTTTATCATATTGTTAGTACCTACCAAAAAACCCTATTACGAGACACTTTCACTTTCAATTTCAGAAAATTAGAGTAATTTCTACGAAACTTGTTGATATAAATCTGTTAACTGAGTGCTGGTTAATTAAGGTTTTTTTTTACAAAAGCGTCTTTTTACCATATAAGACCGTCAGAACTGGTTAAAAGGCATAAATATAAAATTCCATAATCTAAATTATTAATTCATTGTTTTTTTCTTTTATATGACATCCTAACATAAAATTGCTCTAAAAACCGCATCCGGACGTATCCGGATGAGACTTTTACTGGAAAATGTTGCTGAGACCCTACACTATCTATTGAAAATAGTTTGCAAACAGAGGAAGCAGTTAAAACCTTATGCGAACGAAAAACTCACTGAAATAGAGTGTTTCTTCGTCAAAAAATACCTTATTCAATTTATTTTTCAAAAAATAACATACGGTATTATTTTTCTATTTATTTCAATCATGTTAGCAGAAAAAATTGTTTAAAAATTTCAATTTTCACAATATACTGATCATTTAAGGAATACTAATATTTTATCATACTGGTCTACAATTTTTTTTTTTTTGGAAAAATGGTTTTCATTTTCTGATTCTAAAACCAATTAACTATAAGAAACACCTTTTGTATAAAAAAATCCTACTTTCAGAAAAATAGGTTTTGTCCGCATTTTCCCCACTGTGCGCTGGTTTACCTCTGGACGGTTTACCTCCAGAGCAGGTAAGGTAGCTTGAAATGTGGCTTATTTTGCACACAGGGTGCTTCTTAACGCAAAAGGCGATCTTTCTGCTTCTCTGCGTTTTATATTATTATAGTGCCACTCGACCTTGAGTATATATTTTTTTTTAAATACTCTTACTCATGAATGTTTTTATTGGTAATTTGACTTTTGTCTATTGAATAAGGAGACATTTGAGCTTCGATTGATTAAGTTGTTGATGTGATGAATGGCTTTTTTTTATTGGTAGCCAATTTTGTCCTGAAAAAAACGTTGTATAATTGTAATTGTAATTTATTTATTAGTTTAAAAAACTCTTAATTCTAATTGAAAATTCAGTCTTTAAATTAAGTTATTTTTGATTTAAATACATTCAATAAAGATATTATTTTCACATTACTAGGAAGCATATTGAAAAGTTGAAGACCTTTATATAGTAGGTTGTTTTGGGTCTGAGCGCTTCTGTACAGCGGAAGTCGGAAGTCACCAAGATTTCTCAACAAGTATCTACTGTTGGTTATGTACTCCACATTTCTCTGTAAATATACTGGATATATATTATTTTTGATTTTTAAAATCATGACAAGTATATTGAATTTAAGACGCTGATCAACATTTAGCCATTTCAGAGATAGCAACATTTGATTAATTGGTATCATTCTATCACATTTTAAAATTACTCTCATTGCTTTATTTTGCAAAATTTTATTTTGATTTCCAACGCTACTCATATATAATATCGATGCACAGTAATTGAAATGAGGAAATATAATAGTATTGTAAACTGTCAAAGCACAATTTTGAGAAATATTTTTTCTTATTCTGGTCAAGAAACCTATTTTTTTTAAATTTTGTTACAAAGTTTATTTAAATGAAAATCAAATTTAAGTTTACTGTCAATGAACACTCCTAAATATTTGACTGTGATTACTCTTCAATTGTTTCACCATTTAAGGAAAGGGTTACATTTGACTCTAAGCTATTTATACACATGCACTTGGTTTTGTTGATATTTATTTTTAATTTGTTCTTGCACAACCAATTGTTTGTACCATTCATTTCAAGCTGTATATTCTCCTCACAAAACTCTAAGTTGCGACCACATGTATAAATACGAGTATCATCGGCAAATAAACATACTTTTGAACGTGTTAAACATCTTCCAAAATCATTAATATACAACAAAAATAATAAAACTCCAAGTTCCGCTCCCTGGGGTACACCAATAGACACTTTTTGGGTACTGGAGGTAATATCATCAATCTTAACATTTTGAGTTCTGTCAGTTAAATAACTTTTAAACTACTTCATCTCATTTCCACGAATACCATATTTGTATAATTTTCTCAATTATCTCCCTATCAATGGTTTCAAACGCACGTTTGAGGTCCAAGAAAACAGCCAGAACAGTGTTACCTTTTTCCTTTTCCTTTTTCCACTCATTAATGATCCAGCATATGGAGGTTTCACACGAATGACCACGCCTAAATCCTGATTTCTCTTCACATAAAAGTATATTATTTTCAAAAAAAATTGTAAGTTGGACACAAACTATGTGTTCCAATACCCTTTCGTAGGTCGGTAGCATATTTATTGGTCTCCATTCTTCAGCTGTTTTACCATTTTTGACTTTTTTAACAGGAATGATATCATCATTCTTCCAACTCTCTGGAAAATCTAGATGGTATAAAGACAAATTTATTATTTTAAGCAGTGATGGAAGAATCACATCACTGCAATCTAATAAAATCTTGCAGTTCAAACCTGAGAAATCATTTTTCTTATTCATTTGTTTCACTGCTTCTATAAGATCATTTAAATTGATTTGATTAAACTGGAATATGTCTTCATAGATTGTAATTTCATCCGAATAAGTTAGTTTGGGAATACTTTCGCTAATGTTTACTATACTATCAATAAAATATTGGTTCAACGAGTTGGCTTTATCAATATCAGTTTTTATTTGAACACCATTTATCTCTAGGTCATTTCCGACACTTTTTTCTTCTTTAAGAATATACCTCATCAAAGATTTCCAGAGACCTTTCTGATCACCTGCTTTTTCACTAATTTCCGCTTCTATATAATCATTTTGTGGAAGTGTCATTATTCATTTCATAAAAAATAAAAATAAAAAACAACACAAAAGTAAATGTAAAAACTTTTGAATTAGAAGGCATAGTTTTGAAATAATAAACTACCTTACCTGCTCTGGAGGTAAACCGTACGGAGGTAAACCGGCGGTGGTAAACTGTCCAGAGGTAAACTGGCAGAGGTAAAACGGCGGTGGTAAACTGGCAGAGGTAAACCGGCGGAGGTGAAATGTCCCACTTCGATTTGCAATGCTTCGATTTAATATTTGTGAGCTCAAATTATAATTGAACTATCTGCAACACTGCAGCTGTTGCTCTATTCTTTGTCATGTTACATATTGAAAAAGTAAAATTTACTGTATTTTGCTTACAATAAAATATATTTAACATATACTTTAGGATCACCAACAAGTGGTGGTTATTAAATTGTATCTTATATGAAACGTTTGGAAGTTTCACGTAGCACCATCTATTGAATACTTACTCAATCCAGTCAACAGGTGTTACCATCTGTAAGAATCATTTGGATCTAATAGAAAGTTGTGACTGTCAAATAATAGACAAATAATTTGTAATAAAATAATATTGCGATCATAAATTGAGATGAATGCTATCATATCTTTCGAGTTGGATCAAATTGAAAAGGTGTACAAATTTGATTTAAATCTGTTAAGTACATAGTTAAGGAGTCCACCGCGGACTCGTTATTTGTATATATTAAGAAAAAAAAGATAATAACTAATAATCACTATATTGATTTTTTGCTAAGTTGCGCACTTTTGAAATAAAAAGGAAAATACTTTCATGAAAAATATCTAAGATCCAAGGTCGCTCTACAACGTCAGTTTTTGAAATATATTTTTTTTGAATTTTGAATGAATATAATGAAGAAAAACAAAAATATATAATGCTTTTTGATACTATCTTATATCTTAAAGAAGTATTTTTACTTCTGACGCATAGGAACTACATATATGTAGAGATATTAAACTGTATGTCTGTCTTCGCCCTTTACTAAACAATTTTTTTTTTAGTTTTTAAGACTAAAAAAGTTTAGTTTACATTGTTTTTGTTCAAAAATCGAAGATTCAAACTTTTTCAAAAAATAACCAAAACATTTTTGTTAATTTTTTTCATTTTTTTTCTTAACTTGGCTTCTTTTAATAGAAACAATATTTTGAGTATTACTCCAGAAATATACCCTCAGAGAACCATTATTTTGTTTTGTTCGTATGTTTTCTTAATAACTGATGAACCGATTTCAATATTTTTTTTATATTTGATCTCTCGAAAATGGGAAATAATAAAGATCTTAATAACTTCATACATAAAATATATTTAAACTAAAATTAAAAAAGAGGCTGGGATGCGACCCACACTGATAACTTCCCATCCAGCCTGTCGATTTGTCTTGCTTAAAAGTTTGTCTATATGTACTAGTATCAATTTTACCAAATTTGCGTACTATTTTTTATAGATTTTAATTTTCATGAAAAAAAGGACTGTTGGATTTTTATATAAAAATCACTGAATATCGAAAACAATATTTTCTGTAAAATAAATTAAGTTTGAAGCCAATATTTTTAATTTTTGAAAAGCTATTTGAGTCGAAAGTAAATTTTTACCAAGTTTTAGTTTTTTTTTAGAGTTTTATTTTTTGTAAAAAAACGTCAATTCGATTTTCTTCAAAATTCTATCGAATGTTGAAAAAAATATTTTCTATAAGATAAAATTAGTTTGAAGCCAATATTTTATAGTTTTGAAAAGATATTTGAGTCGAAAATCAATTTTTACCAACTTTTGTTAATTTTTGTTTAGGTATTTAAGTTTTTGTACAAAAACTATCAATTCGATTTTTTTTCAAAATTTTACTAAATGTTAACAACAATATTTTTTGAAAGATAAAAGTGGTTAAAAGCCAAAATCTACAATTTTTAAAAAGATATTTCAGTGCAAAAATCAACTTTTACCAACGTTTAGAAATTTTTTTTAAAGGTTTTTATTTTTTGTAAAAAAAACTGTCAATTAGATTTTTCTCAACATCTTTCAGAATGCTTAAAACAATATTTCTTATAAGATAAAATAAGTTTGAAGTCTAACTTTCAAGTTTTTGAAAAGATATTTGAATCCATATTCAATTTTTACCAACTTTTGTTAGTTTTTGTTCGGTTTTTAATTTTTTATAAAAAAAACTGTCAATTCGATTTTGTTCAAAATTTTACTGAATGTTGACAACAATATTTTTTGAACAATAAAAGTAAATTAAAGCCAATATCTCAAAGTTTTGAAAAGATATTTGAGTCGAAAATCAATTTTTACCAACTTCTATTAATTTTTTTTTTAGGTTTTTATTTTTTGTAAAAAAAACTGTCATTTTTCTCAAAATTTTATTGAATGTTGAAAACATTATTTCTTATAAGATAAAATAAGCTTGAAGCCTTAATTTCATGTTTTTGAAAAGATATTTGAATCGATATTTAATTTTTACGAACTTTGAGTAATGTTTTTTTTTAAATTTTTATTTTTTATAAAAAAAACTGTCAATTCGATTTTTCTCAAAATTTTATCAGATTCCAAAAACATTATTCTCCGTTGCTCAAAATTGTTTTGGAGATAAAATCATATGTTAGTCGTTAAATTTAGGAGGTGACAATTTTTTTTTTTAATTTTTTTGATTTAGAAAAAAAACCGTTTGATAAATTTTTTTTCAAAAAGTATACTTCTTTGAGATCACGTTACAGTTTATTATATAAAATTAAATTCAAGTCTAGTTAACCAAAATTTTCACCTTTTTTTTAAACTGCTATGGTAAAAAAACCACACACGCAATTTTCTTGAGAGCCCTTTCTGCATCTTTCTACCTTATTATCTGTATAACAAAATTTATTTGAAGCTGTTATATCTTCTGGTTCTTGAGCTATGGACGACGAAAAAAACGTCGCGAACGTACGGACGTACGAACGTACGTACACACGCACGCACAGACATCTTTCTAAAAATCTTTTATTTCGACTCTAGGGACCTTGAAACGTCGAGAAATGTCAAAAGTTTCAATTTGACAAATCGGACCCATTACAATAACTTCCTATGGGAAGTTAAAAATGTATAATTTCTTCTGGAATAAATGAAGAGAACGCAACCAACGAGAGTAAGGTTACCCTTTCCCCGGAGATTGCTCTTGACCACCAGAAAAGTCGACCTACTCGCAAACATATCATTGGAAACAGTACCTCCACACTGCTTGAAGGTGTTTCTGTTCCCAAATCTAAATGGTTACATTTGTCTTACCTTGGCACAAATACATCGCCAGATTCTCTTACTTCATTTATTGCCGGTGTGCTTGACATCTCACCAAATCTTATTAAGTGTACTTTGCTTGTAAAGAAAGGTGCTGACACATCTGATTTCTCTTTTATCAACTTTAAAGCTGCAGTTCCGGAGAACTGCATTGATAAAATTATGGATGCTTCGATTTGGCCTACTGGTGTTCGTGTGAGAGAATTTATTCAATTCCCAAAAAACGACGAGCGAGCGAAACCAATAATCTCTTCATAAAAAGTTCAACAACAAAACCTGTTTTCGCTGTTGATGTTCTTGCTGCTGATGTTGTTGCTGTTGCTGATGTTGTTGATGTTGCTGTTGCTAATGTCGTCCATGCCGTTGATGATTTCAACTCAGTTGAGAGATCTCCTGTATTTGACGTTTCACCTGCTGATGTTGTTGTTGTTCCTGCTGCTGATGTTGCGGCCAGGCATGCTGCTGCTGTTACTGCTTTAGACAAATTTTCTCTCTATTATCAGAATGTGGGTGGCATACGCACGAAAACAAATCAATTCTATACATCCGTAGTGGATTGCACACATGATTTGATTGCACTCACGGAAACATGGCTCTATGATGGCTTACTTTCAACAGAATTATTTGATTCAAGTTTTGTCGTCTTCAGAAGAGACCGTAATCCAATATGTACTGGATTCAATAGAGGGGGTGGAGTGCTGGTTGCGGTGAACTCTGAATTTAATAGTAAGGAAATTGAGTTGTCAGACTGCTCGGGTATGATCGAACAAATATGTGTTTGCATTGAACTGTCTATTAGATCTCATGATACAACTTTAAATAAAATTAAAATTTATGTTTTTGTTTCATATATACCTCCTAATTCTGAATTTATTGTTTATAATGCACATGTTAATAATATAAAAAATATTGTTTCTAAATTTGATGATTATTGCTTTGCTGTAGTATTAGGAGATTTTAACCTTTGTAGTATTAAATGGCTTTATTCTCAAGATGATAAATGTTTATTTCCGATTCATGTTTTAAAAGATTTTGAAGCTGTTGTAACTGATACTTTTTCTGCTTTAAATTTATCTCAAGTTAACAATGTTGTAAATGATATAGGTAGAATTTTAGATTTAGTTTATATTCATAATGAGTTTGATGTTTTAATTATTGAAGATGAGAATCCATTATTAAGTAATAGTGTTCATCATAAAGCCTTAAATATAGTATTTAATTTATCAGTTTCGATCTTTATCTGATTCACTATCTATTAATGGAGTTAAATTAGACTTTAATAAGGCCGATTACAATTGCATTAAAAATTATATTCAAAGTTTAGATTGGAATTCTCTTTTGCCTCAATATGAATTGTCTTTGTGCTTTTCTACTTTCATAAATATAGTCCATGATTTGTTTGATAAGTTTATACCTAAGAAGGCTTTGAGACGGGGATCGAATAAACCAGTTTGGTTTTCAAAAGGCTTATTACGCTTAAAAAATGCATTACTTAAGGCTCAAAAAAGAAGCAAAATCAATTCAAATTTTCGAGACAATTATTGTCGTCTGCTTAAGGAATATAATTATTTAAAAAAGTTTTTACATAATAAGTATTTATGGTCCATTGAATCGAAGATCAAAAATGATTCTAAATCGTTTTGGCATTTTTATAATGTAAAAAGGAAATCGGTGGGGATTCCCTCAAATATGAATTACATGGGTAACGTAAGCAGTGATATATCTGAAATCTGTGACATGTTTGCAACTTTTTTTCAATCGAATTTTGTGGCTGATGCCTCTAATCATGATGTTTTGCCAACTTATTCGCAAATAATTGATATGGGTTCTATGTTCATATATGAGAAAGAGGTATATGCTGAACTTTCTAGCTTAGATTGTAGTTTAAGCATGGGACCCGACAATATACCCGCAAAGTTTTTGAAAGAGTGCGCATGTAATTTGTCGAAGCCCTTGTGTTACATATTCAACCTATCTCTTCGAAGTGGTGAGTTTTTGGATACATGGAAATTTTCCTATATTACTCCCATATATAAATCTGGCTCTAAGCAATCTGTGGAAAATTATAGACCCATTGCAAAGTTGCAACTGATTCCAAAGATTTTTGAATCGATTGTGAAGAAGAAAATCTATGAAGTAGTGAAAAATCATATATCGGTTTACCAACATGGTTTTGTTCACGGGCGATCTACTGCAACTAATTTGACTATTTTTGTAAACTTTTGCTTGAATAACATGGAAAACAAACGTCAAACCGATGTAGTTTTCACAGATTTTTCAAAAGCATTTGATAGGGTAAGCCATAAAATTTTATTAAAAAAACTTTCCTTCTTGGGATTTCACTCAACACTCCTTAAATGGTTCAGTAATTACTTATGCAATCGCTCACAGTTTGTAAAAATTGGATCTAAATTATCTTTTAAAATTCATAATTATTCTGGTGTGCCTCAGGGCAGTCACCTTGGACCCTTGTTATTCCTACTCTTTATTAATGATCTTCCTGTAGTGATTAATTGTTCACAATCTCTGATGTTTGCAGATGATGTAAAAATTTTCAAGTCAATCAAGTCAGTTGCTGATTGTTTGGATTTACAAAGAGATATTGATAAATTGAACGAATGGTGTACTATTAACTCCTTGTGCTTAAATACAAATAAATGTGCACTTATGTCTTTTTCAAGGTCCGTCGTGCCTATAATGTTCGTATATAATATTGCTAACGTTTCATTGCAAAGGGTTGTAAGCCAAAAGGATTTAGGGGTCATTTTTGATCCACACTTATCTTTCAATGTTCATATTGATTATGTCATATCGAGAGCTAACGCTATGTCTGGATTTGTGTTCAGGAACTCTCAAGAATTTCGAGATCCTTACACACTGAAATCCTTATACGTAGCTTTAGTTCGTCCCATTTTGGAATATTGTAGTATTGTATGGTCTCCTCTTTTTAAAAAAGATTTTATACGTATCGAAAAAATTCAAAAACGATTCTCTAAATATGCGATTCGAAAACTGAACTGGTCTAATTCAATGCCATCTTATAATAGTAGGTGCTTACTAATTGGTTTAAAACCTTTATCTTGTAGATGAACTTATTATTCGGTAATATTCGCAAGAGATGTAATCACGGGACATATTGACTGTCCCCCTCTTTTGGCCTTGTTCGGTATATATGCTCCTTCTAGATTCTTAAGACCAAGAAGTAATGATTTTTTGCATATTCCTCGGCATGTTACAAATTATGGTCAAAATGAACCAGTTACTAATGCTTGCATAAATTTCAACAAGTATGCAAATGTTTTCGATCTTAATCAAAATAGAAATAGTTTTAAAGCTATTATTTTGGAAAGCATTGTCTAAAGTTATGTATGTCAATCTTTTTTCTTGTTTGTATAAATTTGTATCTTGTATATATATATATTATATTTTATTATTTTTAAGAAATATTGTACTTAGTCTAAGAGAGTCATAATACTTATAGACGTTAATAAATAAATAAATAAATAAATAAATATACAAAATTAGTTTACAAGAACCCGTTCTAACGATATTCGAAACAAAATTTAATAAAATAAAATTTTTTTGGTTAATGAAATGACATTTAAATTTTTGAAGACGAACTCATTTCATAATTAAAAGATAAGTATTATTTGTAAACAGAATTCGTGCACTTTATTTAAATAAAATTCATGATAGTTTTCAATCAATAATCCTTATCTTCAATATTTAGTTTAAATATGTACACTCAAGCGCTTTTTCCACTTATTGTTGTTTTCTTACACTAAATGAGAATTACTTTTAATTTAATTATATTTTACTCATTTAAGGGTCTGTTTCACAATGTAAAAGTAAAGTTGCAGTTAAGCTACTTGGAAGATAATCCGAAGGTGAAATAGCGCAGGTCTAAGAAGTAAACGTTTCAAACAACTTATGGACTAGATGAAGTACCCAATAAAGAAGATAACTGACAGCTAAAAGAAATAAATGCAATGATATTCTTTTGGACCACTGAGATTAGTTTCATCCATTGAAAAAATTAAAGTTCGTTCTTTTCTTTTTGACATTTTGTAATGCTTTGAAAAATCCGAATTGGTAATTAAAACACAACGGCAGAAACAACGAACGATCTTTTTTCCAACAGGAAAATTGGAATAACTGACAGTTACCCAATACATACATTAAAAAGAAGGATGGGAGTGAAATGCACAATTCGCTAACTGGAGGATTTAACTGGTAAGTAATTTATGTTGCCGCTAACTACTTGTTGCGTTTTATACAGGTAATACATTGTGGTTGTAACACCTCCGCCTTTACGTTGCTGCTTATGGTGGGCTATATCTGTCAGGGGTTCTTCGAACTCTGGTGGAGCGTCGAAGCGGCGTCTGATGTTGGTCAACTGTTTGTGAATAAACTGGAGAAGCATCATCAATAATTTGTTAATCAACAGGGGCAACGTCAATTCTTCCGTTGAGCGATGCGTCGGAGAAAGTTGGCCTTAATGTTGATAATGAAAATTCTTCCAACAAAATGTGCAAGGGATTCAATTGCAGTGAAACCTTTGGCTGTTTTTGTAGTTCTGGTAGCTAGGATCTTGAACGCAATTGCTTATATGAGCTCTAACAAGTCTTGATTTACTGGGAACAAGAATTTTGTAATTTACCTTACCCATCTGTTCAAGAACTGAAGAAATTACATTTGTTAAGACGATATGTTTTTACGAAAACTAGATCTCCGGGTTTAAAACTTCAAAATTAAGCTCCATGATGACGATTGAACTGTATTTCTTGTTTATCATTTTTCATCGATGAAGAATGTTTTGGGTAGTTTCGTAAAAGGTCAGCTCAGCTGGTGATAGTCCATTTGGATTGTTTCGATTTTGAGCTGTTCTATAAATGCTGAGGAATTGTTGTAATGCATGTTGCTGAGTTTCCTCCTCCTTAACTTTCTTCAGGGAACGTTTTAAAGTATCAACGAATCTCTCAGCCTGCCCTACGCCACCAGATTCGCAAAATTGTTATAACTCCTTACTGCAGAACTGCGTTCCATTATCTGACACCAGTGTGCAAGGGTATCCATGTCGAGCAAACATAATGTCAAAATATTTATCGTGGCCGATGTTGTTGTTGGTGTGGCAATAATCTCTTGCCATTTAGAAAATGTATCGATGATGACTAGATACCATTGGACTTGTATAGGTCCCGCGTAGTCAACGTGCAGTCTCTCCCAAGATCCACTTGGAATTGACCAGGATTTAAATGTACACTTGACTGGAGATTTTGCAACGGACTGACAATTAGCGCAATTTTTTACGTAGGTCTCAATGTCAAGATTTAGTTGAGGCCAGTACACATAGCTGCGTGTAATTGATTTCATTTTCTCAATGCCCGGGTGTCCACGATGAAGTTGATTGAGTAACCTGGAACGAAATTTGTTAGGTACAATTAATCGGTCACCAAACATCAGACAGTCTTTAACAATGAGAAGAGAATCCTTTTGGTGAAGGATGGATCTTTTTGCGTTTCTTCATGAATCATTTTAAATGAAACAGACAAGTTGCTTGTGATGATTTTCAAGCCAATTTCGAATTCTTAGCTTGATGAAATTTGAGCGATGACGAAATCTTCATTGGTCTTATCGTATTGACTTATAAGACGTGAGAGAACATCTGCGTTTCCAAAGTCCTTGGTGTTCACATACTAGATTACATAATCGTAACCCAGCAGTGTCAAGGCCCAACGTTGCAGTCGGTTGGCTGTATGCACTGGGATACCCTTCTTTGATCCGAAAATAGATAACAGGGGCTTATGGTCAGTTTGTAGATGAAACTGTCGACCCAGAAGCATCTTATGAAATTTTTTTATTGCTAAGACGATAGCCAGTCCTTCCTTCTAAACCTGGATGTAGTTCTACTCTGATTGTGTGAGAAAACGCGAAGCATGTTGCACAGCTTTGATAGATCCGTCTGAGAGCCGATGTGAAATGCAGGCTCCTACTCCTAGGTTTGATGCGTCGGCTGACTCGATGATAGGAAACTGCGGGTTGTAATGCATTAAACCCAGATCCGATTAAAGAATTTTTTTAAATTCTCTAAAGGCGTTTTGACAACTTGAGGTCCAATTCCATTTGGTGTCTTTTTTAAGAAGCGCTTTGAGTGGAGCGCTGTCCCTGTTTATGTTTGAGATGAAACGGCCATAGAAATTGACTGCTCCCACGAACGAAGCTGTGAGATGTTTTGAGGTTCTGGCATTGTCATGATTGCCTTCGCCTTTTCTGGAT
Source organism: Eupeodes corollae (assembly GCF_945859685.1). NCBI lineage: Eukaryota > Metazoa > Arthropoda > Insecta > Diptera > Syrphidae > Eupeodes > Eupeodes corollae. The sequence continues at coordinate 293,944,242 of NC_079147.1, forward strand.
CGGGTTGTAAACCATCACCCGTTAACTCGTGACCCAGATAACGTACTGTGCTTTGAAAGAAAGAACATTTTTCAAGTTTTATCTGTAAACCATACTCACGAAAATGGGTGAAGACTTGTTTGAGTCTCAGTAAATGTTCCTCTTTATTATTGGCTGGTATCAGGATGTCGTCAAGGTATGGAGACACACCATCAATTCCTTTAAGGACTGGATCCATCAACTATTGGAATGCTATAGGTGCCGGTTTGATACCAGGGGGGTTATTATGAAAAAGGATAAACGGTTTTTAATACGGAGTATTTGTGAACATCAACACGTATTTTTAAAATTGCGATTACAAGAAAAAAGTATTGTAAAAAAAACTATACTACTCGTATTTTTATTTACGAGTGCCTTCAAGCACTCGTTTAGCTTTTATTTTGGTGGGTTACTGTCCAGTGTCAAACATTATTGTTTTTTTTTCGTTTGGTTTTCATTTTGATGAGGGAGAAAAAATGTAATTTAAATAATAAATATAATAGTGAAAAACAAAAAATTAAGATATTTATAATATTTAAGCACACATTTTGACAGTTGTAAATAGGTGTGAAGTTAGTTTCGTTTAAAAAAATACTATTTTTCATTTTTGGCTGGCAACATTATCTTGATTCCATTTTCGTTTCTCATAATCGCTCTACGCCATGAGTTTCGTTTTTCTGGGTTTCGTTTTTTCTGCCGTTGGTTTCGTATTTCATAATAAAGGCCCAGGGGAAAGACGATTCACACAGAACAATCCTCGCTGAGTGTTAATGGGAAGTCAATTCTTACATTCGTCTTCAATTTCTACTTGCAAGTATGTATCCGACAAGTCTATGTGGCTGAAAATCTTTCCACCTGCATGCTTGATGAAAATATCCTCGGGAAGTGGAAGAGGATGATGATGCGGTTGAAGCGCGTCGTTGAGACCTGTTGAATAGTCCGCACAGATTCTTAAACTGCCATTGGCCTTTCTTACTGCTACGACGGGTGTTGCCCAGTCTGAGAAATTGACAGGTGTTAGAAATCCTGACTGTTCTGATCTGGAGAGCTCTTCGTCGATGGCTGGTAATGATGCATAGGGAACAGGACGTTTCGCGCGGAATGCTGGTACGACATTCTCTTTCAGGTACATTTTGGCTTTTAATTTTGTACAGTGGCCCATGGTGCCTTTAAAAACAATATATGAGATCAATACCTTCTACTTTGACTGCACTACATACTTAATCGAGAGGCAGGTTTCACATTCCAAACTTGTCCATCCAGTCGATTGCGAACAATGAAAGTTGTCGCAATTCGGTGACAAAACATTTTAGGTTTAACTTGATTGTTTTGAAAGTGGCAGTAGATAGCTGTCAGTTCACCTTTTATTCTTATTTGGAAATAAACTGATAAAGGGGATTTTCCTAGCCGTGTGGTTTTGAAGAAGGAATAAAACAGTAAAAAATTGGAACACTAACAGTAGAACTAAATGGAATTTTTTGTTTTGATTTTGGCAGTCAGCTGTTCAGTAAAATGAAATTTCATCATTAAAAAAATTAAAATGGATTTATAAATTAAATAAAACCTTAAATGCATTGTTTTTTTTTTTTTGAAAAAAAATACTTGAAAATAGGTTTCAACTTATTGCATCAATCTGTAACATGTTCAAAAACTAAAAACAAACATTTTACTGATAGGTTTTACTCATAGCTATAATCGGCCTCTTATTCAGGAGTAAATCTATTTATTATTAAATTGAAAACCAAACTATGAATGAATCAATTAACAGCTATCAAAAAGTCCAACTCCGGAAAAGTTACTGTAAGATTGAAAAACACCTCTTAATTTTTCAGATCTTAGGGGACCATTTAAAAGGATTTTTCGAACATTTTAGATTGGTCTTTCGTTTTTGAACAGTCTTGATCTTAAAAGAAGATTGCATTTACAATTTTGAATTTCTTGGTGGATATTTTATGGTCCTTACCTTTCTGAACAGTTTTGAGATGTCTTAATGTACATCCGTCGGGTTTGTAGTTTGGAAAAAATTCTGTTTGTATGGCAAGTATTGTTTTAAATAACTTTATTCTTCTTTATTTTTTTCTTCATAAACTTATTCAATTTATTTACATAAAAAATATTACATTTCGTATAAATAGTTTTCTTATTTCTTAAAATAAAATCTTTTTTTGATTTCTTAATGCGAAAGTGCATTTTGAATTATATGAATAGGTTTATGGTTTACATTTAAGTATATATTATTTTGGTTATTGTTTGCTATACATTCTAATACATTACGTATATTGTATTTATTCAAATATAACTGAATTTGTTTTTGGCATTAAGCATTTTATTAAAATTCTGGACGATGTTCACATTGTATTCTTGATGTTACTCATATTGGGCGCATTCATAAATCTAGTGACTACGTAGTCAAAATTTAACAAGCGTTGTGCCACAAAGCTAGTCAATCCGGAACTGTCATATTACTGACAAATGCAAATATATAAAATAAGAAACATTTTTGATTTGATAACTTTAAATAATCCTTGCTGTTTTTCAAATTCAATAAAATCAAATTTAAGACATAATTTATGTGATTTATGTTTGTATTTAAATACTGAACAAAATTTGTACACTACGTCGGAGGGGAAATGTTAACTCATTTTGTAGCTGGAAGTAGCCAATCAGAATGACTTCACTACGTAGTGACTACATTATTGAACGCTCCCATTTACACCTCTTTCCCACTTGAATAAGAAATTTTAATTTATGAGATAAATAAAATGATGAAATGTCAAAAGTATCCCGTGTGAACAGCGCCCTGCGAAAAGTTTTTTTAAGTTTGAGACAGTTCTTATTTTTGAAATGTTTAGTCCTTAAAGTTCTAAAAAAAGATATAACCAAAAATTGAAGCAGATAATAAAAATAAACCTGTCAGAATTTAACGATGAAACAAAATTTTGCAATAATTAATTTAATTTAAACATGCTACATAAATATATAGACATTTGACATTTAATTAAAGTTTTGTTCTAAATTCTAACTGATGACATTTAGCTAATATTTTTCTAAGTTTTACAAATTTAGAAGCGTATATTTTTTTAGTATTCACAACTAACAATAATTTTGAAGTATACATTATTTCTTTTTTGTTGATTTAATTCTATATTGTTTTTATACATAAGTTTGCCAAAATTAAAGTTAATTAAATTCATGAGAAGCAGATTCAATAATTCTAAAGCAAGTATTCTGAAAGTTTAACAAAACCAAACATTTTTAATCAAAAATAATCTAATTAACATTTTAAGGGCATAATATTAGCATTTGCATTTCTTTTTTTAAATAAAGCACTTGTTTTAAGTGGTCCGAAAATTCTTAATCTTAATATATAAAATGCAGATGTTTTATTTTTAAATTTATTAATATCTTTGGCATAAATATGAACAAATAAAATTTATGAGATTTTTTAAACTTGGCAGTGAAACATATTTGCAAACGATGAGTGTCAAATTAGCAAATCAATATTTACCGATTGATAAGTCGTTGTGACAGTTAAAATGTGGCTGATAAATTTAAGACTATTTAGTGACCAATTATCAGTCTTCTTATCAATATAAATCATTTACCGAACTCAACTTAAAGATTGCATTTATTGACTTCACGCAGAAATTGTGACTTCATTTTACCATCACCAAACATTTGACCTTAAAAACATTGCAATAATTTTGTGCCTACTCATTTGATTGGAATCATTTGAGACATTCACTTAAATACTTCAAAAGAATGCAAAGACTGTAAAAGAATGCAGACTGCAATAATATGCAGAAGAATGTATAAAGTCTTAAATAATGGGTTGGTAAACTCAAAGAATACAATCTACATATATATCTTCTACAAGCCTGAAAGTCATTCATCTAAAAACTTTGGACCGGCGAATGTTGCTTCGCTAACTTCACACTCAAAATGATTTATTGGCTGAATCACAAACACGCTTCAGATTCGGCTTCACCTGACGTTTACGAGTTCAGCCATAAGAATTTAATGCATGCTATCACAATGGAGCTTCGACCTCACGTTTCGTCTGACAATCGTAAGGAAAAGAACGTAATGTGACTCCAAACGGAAGCTCTAGTTCAATTATCTGAACATTTGCTTTCTCTGACAGCTAAATAGCTGTAAAAAATGTCAAAAAACAAAATATTTGCTTTTTGGATGGATGAAATAATAGAAATGTCATTCAAAGCAACCTCGAAGCAGATCCACCGTAACGCAGACGAAGCTGAAGCGTGTTTGTGATTCAGCCATTAGGCTATAGCTAGTTTATACATTATGACGACAAAGTTAGTTTTTATTTTATTAAAATCTATTATACATTTTTGGTATATGCAAGTGATGATTGTTTATTGATTTTGGAGTATAATTTTATAGTTTTAAAGTTTTTCTTAAAGGTACACAGTTATTGAAATGATATTATGATGGAATTGTTTTTGATGATTGGAGGATTGAAATGTGAAAGGTATCCATGGTTAGGAGCTTAGCCAAAAATAAAACGAAGTGTTTTTAAGATTAACTTCCGCTTAGCTCCCCATACTGTTTCCGGTTCTTTCCACTTCTTAAGTTATTGCATTTGGTGTATAATGTGTAAATAATATTTTGTGCTTTTCTAAGATTAATCTACATACATATAATGTTTTTACTTAAAAGTTAAATTCTCTTATTTACATAATAAATATATAATTTTATTAATGACTTAAGCTTACGACCTAAGACTAATTTTTATACATTTATAATGCTATCTGTTCCGTACTCGACGCAATCGATTGATTATCAATGGCGACAGTTTTTAAGTAACTTACCCTCGGCGCTAAAGCTTTGATTTGCTGATGCTCTGACGATTCACTTTCCTCATCGGCAAACTGAATGTCATCCAATTCATAGAAATCCTGTAAATCACTTGGAGATTTGACTACGGATGTCTCCTTCTCCGAATTAGATTCCGATGATAGACGCGCTGTTGACTTCTCTTGATTGTTGGGCTTCTGAGTTCTTATTCGCCGCACACTCAATATTGGAGTTCCTTCATGGGAAACTGAAGCAGCAGCAGCTATTGACTTCTGGATGAGGACATTCTTTAGATTTGTCTCGGAAGGCGATCGAGCAACTTTTGATACGCTATTACTTCGACTTAATTCTGATTCGGGTGTTTCAGTGTTGCTTTCTGGGCTAACACTAGTTGGTCGGGGAAGAATTTCCTCGTAGATCGGTTCAGGGGTTTTATTTACTTCGTCGATGTTCGTTTCTTCGTCCATTGGAGGAATCCACACTAAATAAGCCGGATCCATACCCAAGTATGAACCAGGTGCTGCTCCGGCGTTGATAACATCATAATCATAATAGTCCAGCTCAAAATCTTCTGGATTTCCCAGAGAGAATTCTGATCCTGGACGTGCTAGAAGTTTCCTACGATTCTGCTTTTCTTTGCTTTCTTTTTGATTTGTTGTACGGATAGTGGCTCTACTTACGATACTTGCTGCTGGTGAATAACACCCCTGTAAGTAAAATCAAGAATTTTGAGTTAGAACTTTTGCATAATTCTCATCGTGGCCAATTTCAACGAAAGTTAGGTTAGATACCAGACTAATTTTGATAACTTCAAAGGGAGTTGTTGTGGTGTTTTTAGCTCGGGATATAGTGTTGTTCTCGAATTGGAAGCAAATACAGGGTTGAGGCAGTAAATTTCCAAGTGGGGTGTAATCATCTCTATTAATTTCTAACTTACGTCAAAACCGACCAATATTTTCACACTCACATTAGTTAAAGAAGCTGATATACTTTTTGTGTCCATTTGACTGAATCGATCACTGTCTCTGATCGAATGTGATCGGATCGAGGAACACTCGATGATGGAGTCATCGTTTGGTGAAAGGCTTTTTCGTTTTAATGTTCCATCGTCCCTGTCGGGATATTTGGAATGTTTACTAAGGCGTAAGAATGTGCTAGCAGATGAACTCACTCCTGATAGCATTGATGCTGAGTCCTTCTGATCCTCAGGGCTATTGGTTAGACTGTCTTCAGTATTGATCTCGTTACGTAACGTCACTATGCTCGAATTGCTTCCCATTTCATCACTGACAGAAAGAAACTGTGAAAAAGAGTGCATACAAATTTTTCGAGGCTTACCATTTCGTGAGTAATTCTGTATCATTCATCTCGGTTTCTTTGGCAAGATTCTCAGCATCTATGCTTTCCCTCAATATTGAGTGTCTCAACTGTCTCTTAGGACGAATTTTGACCATGTATATGACTTCAGAAAGTAAAGTTGTTGTCGAAACTGCCCTTGATGGAGGATTATGGAGTGATCCCATCGACGTCATGGGAGTGTGAATCGGGGATGTATGATCATGTCTTTCACTAATAGCTAGATGGTATTTCCTATATCGTACAATATATTGTGCTCCTACAAGAAAACAAATATCAATCTTTATTTCATTCTTTAATTTGTTTCATATTATTAAACAGACCTAAAAGTGCACTTATTAGAATTATTATACTAGCAAATACAACAGCTGACAAATGTACTAGAGTGAAGTTGGTTTTCATCTTAGCCTGGATGACAGCTCGACTTCTTACAACAATTTTATTTGTTTGATTTGATGGTTCTACAATAATGAAAAATACAAATTTACATATTTTAGGAGTTTATTCATTATTTAATATTTTTTTGTTTCTCAATTTGCTCACGTATCTGTTCGATATTTGCTAGAAAACCTCCTGTACATGATGCTTCAATCAAATTACTATCTCCAGAGTAAAATTCTACTAAAATATGCTGGCCTGTTGATTCCCAAGTCGATTGTGTTTCAATATCATCATTACTTATTAACTCGGTTAGAAGTGCTGATGATAGAGACGGTCCATTTCGTATTTTTATATATTGACTAACACATGGAAGGCGAAGGAAACTTATTTCGAATGATATTGTATCATCACCATCGACCTAAATTGAATATAAAAATAAAATAATATTTATAATTTAGTAGGAACAAATATTGAAACGAATAATTAGGATGTGGAAGGGCATTTTTAATAGTAATAAGTACTTCGGTAGTTGAGTGCTTTAAAGGCATATGCACTCTTTAATTGTTTTATATAATGTCATTGATATCATGGTTTTAAGTTTTAAGTTTTGGCATTTGACACCAACCAAATTTAGCTGCAATTTCAAATGTCACAATGTATCGCTTAAAATCGCTTAATGGCTGCGTTCAATCTCGTGCTGGATAGGGTATCTTGCATAGATGGATTTTTAGATACCTTGTTGAACGTGTTGGATAGCTGTATTGAGATAGCTGTCAAAAAATAAAAACAACTTTCAGGTGTTCACAAAAAGCAGAAAAACATTTAAGCTTCGAAGTAAAAATTGTTATAAGATAAAACATTTAATGGATAATTCAACTGATTCGGCTACTTTTAATTTTTTGTCTTCGATGTCGAGAATTTTTCTTTTGAAATCGGACATTCCACTGCTTCTTTTTCTTGAATATAGACGAGGGCTCTCAACCGAAGATGTGGTCGAGTGATAGACCCCAGAGGATAGCACAAGGGAACTTATTGTTTCGGTGTCACTAACTTGTGCCTCGTTGAGGTAAATTTCAGTCATCATCGCAAAATATGGCCAATTCATTAGCCATCGACAAGTCGGCGTTTGTTGTTATTTTCTATGATAACGTTGTAGGGCTTTTTCATATTTTTGAATTTTATTTTTAATTCCATCTAATCAAAAATTGACCCGTGTTCTTCAAGAACTTTTACAATTTCTTAAAAAAATGATCTTCGCCGGGTTTTTGGGTCTCGGAGCTGGTGCAACTATGTGGTGAATCAGCTGATCTGCCAGATACATACATACCCCAGAAATTCTTGGATACCTTTGGATTCCTTTTTTGACATCTCAGCTGTTTTTGATCAGCTGTTATCTTACACGTAAAACACTAACAAGAAGGTTTCCGGAAATCTTATCTGTCTGAGATTGAACGCAGCCAATTTATAACAAAAGTGGCGATTCAAAAATTGACAAGTCTATGTTCTTCATTATCGACCAACTACACAAACATTTGGTACAAATTTGATGGAAACTTTATTGATGTCGTTTATAATTTTTCAGCAAGCGATGCGGATGATTCCAAAGGCAGTTATAGTAGTATCAGATCATCACTTTTTCGATACCTGATTCGAACAAGACGGGTTAAAAAGCCACAGAAGAAGACAAAGTATGGTTTTGTTGCGTGAAAAGTTTCCTGGTAGCGCACATTGGCTGCCAATATCATGCGATATTACACTGCAAGTTTTTTCTTTCTGTGAATACACGCAAAAGATCATGCCTTCGTGAATAATCTCCGCATTCTATATGCGTTAAAAACCAACAATACTCAAGTTATGGTCGAAATACCGACCAAACGTGTAATAATATCTCAAGTATTTTAAGTCCTAAAAGTCAAGATAAAAATGAAGAGACAAAGGGTGTTTCATAGCTGTATGAGAAGTTTCGTTTGTTATTGCATATAATTTGACAGTTGTAAATGTCAAACTGTGTTGATATTTCAGTTCAAAAAGATTTAGCAATTTATCATGAATTGTGTATTTACTTTTGCTGTCTGCCGGAGTTTACATTACAAAGTTAACTAATAAACAATAAGAAAAAAGGAGGAAATATAATTAAAATTACTAAACTTAAACAGAAATTAACAAAAAAGATTTTTAATATAGTTAAGTTAAATTAAATTATTACAATTTCGGATGAGAAGCGTAAGTTTTGATTTTTTTTTACAATTTTAATGATTTGACACATAAATAAAAAAGACAATTTTAATGGTAATTTGAAACAAAAAAAGAAATAATTTTAATGATTTAAAACAAAAAAGGATTGTATAGCGTACGTGTTATTTTAGAAACGATTACGGTACATTTGAGCATGTTTACAAAATTTGTACAATTTATACCAACCCCGAGCACTATTTAATATTTCGTGAAGACAATTGTTCGACAAAGAACTTTCTTGGAAATACAATCACCGAATTTCTTGCAAAATTGGTAAACATCTTCTAGTCCTCTTCTGTTACACAGGTTACAAATCAACTCTGCAAATCAACTCTATGGGGGATGAAATTAAGGTTGAGAATTTCCACCATTATTGCTTTAAAAATTGTACTTATTAAATCGGCTGTGTTTTTAACATTAAAATAGCTTTCTTCCGTAGGTATTCGGTGATTGAGTTAACTTTAAATATTTCTAGAAGAAGACGATAATGTTCTGGTCAAGTGTTGATCGAATATTGCGTCATCTATTTTTGAGATTACATTCGCAGAAAAATCATGCCACTCATGCAGATTTCGTTCAGTTATTGAAAACACAATGTAATGAGAAAGGGCCAGCTGGTTCCATTCCCTGAAAGATGATGCATTTGTTTGCAATAGTCTAACCAATATCATTTTATGAAGACTGGTATCACTTCTTCTCATCAATCACTTATAATAGTCTGAATTGAATTCAATATCGGCCACATTGAATTCAATGCTAACTTAGGTTCGCTGCTTTTTTTCTTGGCGTGCTTGCAAAAGTTTAAGTTATACGTAAACAGAACTCCTAGATACTTAAGTTCATGTACACGTTCACTAACAAGTCTTCAGGCTTCTTCAGGAGCTCTCATACACTGTCGGTTTTCAAATATCATTGCTTTTGTTTTTTGAACGTTAATTTTCAGATCCCATGTTTGACACTACGACTGTAATTTATTAATTTAAAGTTGTAGTGAAAAGGTCGGCTAGTAATAATAAATCGTCAGCATAGAGCAAAACTTTGATGAGAGTTCCTGCAAAGATTACGCCACCAGGTAGAATATCAGAAATATCATCAATAAACAGAGCGAATATCAGATCGCTCAAAATGCACGCCTGCCGTTGTTTCGAACCATTCTGAAAGTTTAGATCCATCCCATACAGCTGCGCTTGAAGATTTCAGAAATTGAAAATACAGCATCAAAAATGTTCGTGATATTCCCATATTTGAGAGCTTATAAAGCAAAGCCTGTCTGTTTAGTCAAAGCAAATATTCTTAAATATTGTAAAAATGAGGGCTTTAAATTTGAAGGAACACAAGCATTTTCATAGAGGCGGTTGAAGAAATCCAGAATGTAGGTCTTTAAGCTATTGTTCGAATTTTTGAAAAGCTCTACTGGAAATGGAATTCCATCGCTTTCAGGTGCTTTGTTGATTTTCGTAAGAGTTATTTTCAATTCACTTAACGATATTGAGCAGTTCAAGTCGGAAACACACGTGTTCTGTAACGCCAAGCTGAAAGTATGAAGATTCTCTTCAGCCGAAAACAGAGTTTTAAAATTAGCTCCTAGAGTCTGAGCTTCGAGAGTTATATTCATACTTTGCCGCCCCCGCTAACTTCACGAACGTTTTGCCAAAATTCCTATGAATTTTGACTAAGCTGTAGCTAATGTGCAAGGAGTTTGCTGTAGATTATTGTCTAGTAGCGCAAAGCTGTTTTAAATCTTTGTTGGCTCTAAGGTACATATGTATTTTTATATTACTCGGAATTTGTTGCTCTAAAAAGCTTTAAATATTTAAATGAGAGTTTGCGCAATTTATTGCAATCGCTATCAAACTATTTGTTTTTTGGAATAGAATTAACAAAAAGGTTGTTCCCTGCTGGTACCGAGGCGTATACTACTCCTATAATATTGTTTTCAATTTCTTCTATTCTGGCTTTGGCTGTCGTGGAAGATAATTAAATTTGTGATTTAGAAGAGCTTTGTACCCGTCAGCTTTGTTCAGCATCCATTTTAGTTTCCGGAAATTGTCTGAAACACTTTTTTGATCTCGTTCTTCGAAGTCTGTTTCAACAACAATTGGCAAGTGAGCCAAGAAATTGACCAGTAGCACCTTAAAATCTCTTATTATATTGCCCTGATTTTCCTCAACCGCTGATAAATGTAAATTCACCATATTCATCAGCACGAATAGGCCAAACTTTCCCAAGAATAATAATAATATGCTATAATATGAAAAATTTTGAATTTTTAGAGGAAAAATTGCGATATTTCCACAGTTTTTCAATCCATCTAAATTTTAGATCTTATGAACGTCTTTTCCTTTATTAAATACAAGAGAAAACAACTAAGATACAGATACCAACTTTTCCAAGACATATATTTTTCTGAACTCGAATTAGGCGCCGTCTACATCTCCACATATTTACCATTTCTCATCCTATGCAGTTTTTAAAATTAAATCAAATCTCTGGAATAGGTTTCGATTTTAAGAATATTATACAAAATTTATTAATTTCCGTCAAAAACTTGTTTGTAAATAATTTTTGTCATCAAAATTTTACAAATTTCCTACTGTGTGATGTGATTACGAGTGAATTATATGACATCGACATAAATAAGAATGACATTTAAAAACACAACAGACACTCGTTACATACAAACATTCTATAGACACTCAACTATCAATATCACAAGTAGGATAGCTTTCAAAAATCCATTGACTTTTTGCCATTAAAATGCATATATTTACATTTAACAACTTCTTAACAATTCTGACAGCTCCTTTAGTCTGTCTATTGACTTCATTTCTCTCATGTTACTTCAATGTATATGTATGTGTATGCATACATATTGCAATGCCATCTGTAACTTCCCTCTGCCAATTTCATCGCAATGAAAAATATCTCCTCTGTTTAGCGTCCTTCCTTCCGGAAATGGAAACGAACTTTTGTTGCACAAAAATAAAAAAACACAAAAATGAAAACTCTATATTGTTTGCATATCTTGTTGTTCTTCTTTTTTTTGTTTTGTTTCTGTTTTATTCAAAATAGAATAACAAAAATAAGATAACAAGTGTCTTTACTTGAGGATTTTAAACTCTTTCTATAAGTACGTACATATAGCCCCATCGAGTATATCCTTGCTCTATGCTCCTGTTCTGTTTTTTTTTGTGCATCATTTTCTTAAAATAAAATGTACAAAAGAAAACAAAAATGAGCTAAAAAAGAAAGCTAGTAAACCAAAAATGTCCAGTTAACTTTTCCCATTTGGGAAACTCTATCAAATCCCTAATCGAGTATACCTCCTCTTATTTTCCACCTGGTAATCAAATTTACTTCGAAGTATCATCAGCATCATCGTATCGTATGTATAACGGGTGTTTATATTTTAAGACGTGTAGAACTTAAATTTAGCACACTACTCGTATTTTAACTAGCGATCATTTTGACAGCTGTCAAGTTACTTATCAAAAACACTCTATATGAAGATATAAATCCTTTGTAAGTATCAGCCCCAAAACCCATTTGATTACGTTGTTGTATTTGTAATTTGGACGAATAGAAGTGCCTACTTTTATGTGCTTGTTTCGTGTCAAAATCAGCTGTGTAAAGTAAAATACGTAGAAATTTCAAAATTTTGAATTCAGTGCAAAATTTTATAAAAAAGGCAAAATAATAGGAAATGGAGAGTTCTATTGATTTGTTTCTTGGAAATTCGGAAAAAGAAAATCCCCTGAATGTTGCGCTGATGAGAAAAAATATTCGAGATCACATTGGAACTTCCAAACAAAAAGTATTATTTATAAACGAATTCTTTGATGAGTGTTGATTTTAATGTCTTTGTTTTGTTTCAGATTTATAAGTTATTTTAGACTCAACAAAGACGCATTTGTTTATGTGCTAAATGAAATCAAAGATCATTTGAAACAACCACAGCGTTCCTCCGCAATCCCACCAATTCTCAAACTCTGCACTGCCCTACGTTTCATGGCAGAAGGAAGTTACCAAAAGTACAGTGGTAATAATTTTAATTTAGGCCTTGCTCAGCCAACAGTTCGATGGAACTCATGTTCGAAACATAGCACCAAAAAATGGTGGTCTTGATGTTGGCCCAATGCTATTCAGTTGAACAGCTATATTTTCCCATTCTTCGTCTTGGGTTCTTTTTGTTGAACCGAATTGTCCCTTGTGGAACCGAATTGTCTCGAATTAGGCAGGTTTAGTTATTTTTAATCTAAAAAAAATATTTTCTTACAGATGTTTATATTATTATTTGTAAAACCTACAGTTTTTTCTCCATTTTCTTAAAAAAAATTGGTTTTCAATGAACTGTTGATGCCTATCGTTATTTTTTTGTACACACAAATGCACTACACAATTAGTAAATATCAGTTGCTGAATTTTGACAACAATCACAACTGAGAGACAACTCAACTGGCTTACATAATACCCCGAACATACTTAAAAAGTCGACCATTTTTTAGTTGACTACTGGTTGACTTGTGACAGTCAACTAGTTGTGATCGGTAATACCGATTGCCGGATTACAACTCAACTTTGTTCTTAGTTGTCTTACATAATAGGCCCCATAATTTAGAGGAGAAATGTCCCGCTTACTTAAATGAATTTAGGAATCTGATTTCCGGATTAGCTTGTATGCAAACTAAGATGGCTACCGGGGATTTATATCTTTATTAGAGTGTTTTTGTTACTAACTTCCCATAGGAAGTTATTGAAAATTTTGACATTTCTCGACGTTTCAAGGTCCCTAGAGTCGAAATGAAAGATTTTTAGAAAGATGTCTGTGCGTGCGTGTGTACGTACGTCCGTACGTTCGCTACGTGTTTTTCGTCGTCCATATCTCAAGAACCAGAAGACATATCGATTTCAAATAAATTTTTTTATATAGAAAATATGGCAAAAAGATGCAGAAAGAGTTCTCAAGAAAATTGCGTGGGTGGTTTTTTCACCATAGCAGTTCGAAAAAAGGTGAAAATTTTGGTTAACCCTAAATATCTTACGAACCAAAAACGCTAGAGACTTAAATTAAAATTTATATAATATATTGTAGCGTGATATCAAAGAAGTATATTTAAAAAAAAAAATTCATTTAACGGTTCTTTTATAAATCAAAAAATCTGAAAAAAAAATTTGTCACCTCCAAAATTTTACGACTGAAATATGATTTCATCTCCAAAACAATTTTGTGCAACGAAAAATAATGTTTTTGACATCTGATAAAATTTTGAGAAAAATCAAATTGACAGTTTTTCTACAAAAAATATAAATCTAAAAAAATTAATAAAAGTTGATAAAAATTGAATTTCGACTCAAATATCTTTTCAAAACTTTGAGATAATAGCTTCTAACTAATTTTTAATTATGAGAAATATTGTTTTCAACATTAGGATAAATTTTGAGAAAAATCTAACAGACAGTTTTTTTTTTTTTTTAAATAAAAACCTAAAAAAAAAATGTATAAAAGTTGGTAAAAATTGATTTTCGACTCAAATATCTTTTCAAAAATTGTAGATCTTAGCTTTAAACTACTTTGATCTTTCAAAAATTATTGTTGTTGACATTCAGTAAAATTTTTAAAAGAATCGAATTGACAGTTTTTGTACAAAAAATTAAAAACCTTAAAAAATAATTTAAAAAAAGTTGGTAAAAATTGATTTTTGACTCAAATATCTTTTCAAATGTTTAAAATATTGGCTTCAAACTAATTTTATCTTATAAGAAATATTATTTTCAACATTCGATACAATTTTGAAAAAAAATGGAATTGACAGTTTTTTTACAAAAAATAAAACTCTAAAGAAAAACAATACTAAAAGTTGGTAAAAATTTACTTTAAATTCAAATAGCTTTTCAAAAATTAAAAATGTTGGCTTTTTAACTTATTTTACTTCACAGAAAATATTGTTTTCGATATTCAGTAATTTTTATATAAAAATCCAACAGTCCGTTTTTTCATAAAAAATAAAATCTACAAAAAATAGAACGCAAATTTGGTAAAAATTTTAAGTAAGACAAATCGACAGACGGGATGGGAAGTTATCAGTGTGGGTTGCATCCCAGCCTCTTTTTTATTTACTTTAAGTTTGGTTTGACATTTCTACATGGATGACACCTGAACAAAGCCACCAAATGGTTCTGTTCGAGTACGTATCGCGCGAATTTTGTTCAGCGCTGAAGTTCATTTTGGTTGAATGGATACGTCAATAAACAAAATTGCCGTATTTGGAGTCATTATAATTCTCAAGTGAAAATTGATACCCCGTTGGATCTACAAAAGCTGACAATTTGATGTTACGTTACATTAAGATTGCTGACTTTTTCGGTTATCAATTGAACAACTATGATCTGCAGGAGCTGTGGGTTTCAACAAAATGGCAATATGTTGCCACAATTGATTGATTGAAGAAAACGTTTAGTAACCGAACGTTAAGGACTCCAGATGTTGGAAAAAGTCATCAAAAAAGTGGTGGCGGTCATATGCCGTCAATCATATTTAAAATTTATGTCAGAAGACCATTTTTGTTTTGTTCGATTTCAAAGTTCTTCGACTCTAAAGAAACACCCTTTAGTTATACGAAAAAAAACCCACTTCAGTAAGTCAGCTTCAGTTAGACTGAGTCTCAGTACAAAGTAAAATTGTCAAAAGTTTATTCAAACCAATTTATATAGAGAGTAGTGAGTAGACAGGATATTTAAGATCCTTTTTGTCTTTTTGTCCACACCTTTTTAATGGGGAAAAAATATAAAATAAAAACTAGTTTTTACTTAACGACTTTGCTTAAGGATATTTACGTTCTTTGTCCTTTTTTTCTTATTTCTATTACCAAACAACCCAACGAACGACGACGCATTAAACTTATAATTATCACGTTGTCGCCAGAAAGCAGAGCCTTTTTGCGGTGCCATTGCGACAGACATCATCCAGAAGGACACTTAATTGTATTAAAAAATCTCAAACTACTCGCACCATCTTAACAAACCCGGATATAGTCCAAGTAGTAGACCGTTGGCTTTGGTTGTTCCCTATATTATAGTATATAACCCAGGATAAGGGTAGCTGTTTGACACTTCTTGGAAATCAGTTGCCCAAGACGAAGACGCCTTAATGCGATTTTTATCGTTCGGAAAGTTAAATACAATCACAATAGAGGACATTGGCATTGGTTGTTCGGTGAGGTGGTGTTTTCTAGGGTGGTGTGGAGAAAAACAATATCCTCGTAATGTGAATCTGTGACATTTTTTCCGGTCATATGGAAAATATTTACAAAATTTGGGGATTCTCAAAAAATAAATCGACAACATAATTCTTTTAAGAGGGTGGCAAAATGGCAATTTATAGGTGGAGGATACAAGCTACAAGGAAGTTTTGAAGCAGCAGCTCACAGCTATGCGATATTTTGCAAACACTGGTAAATTTTTCTTGGAAAATAAATTCAATAAATTTAAAATGCTTTAGGTTATACTATGTAATAAATATACTCACTTGAATTAACCAAAACGAACGCCCAGGACAGCTCTGTGTAGCTCCAGCAATAATTCGCTTTGGCTTTGACGATCCCAAATGAACTATGCAGCCACACCGACAACCAGGACCGATTTCCTGTGAGACATCGGTGCGATTCGCTGTTGAGGATTTTCCTGTTGATTCGTAGATACAATCCCAAGTGTCTGATATGGATTTCCCGCATTTTGCTGTTTCAACTGAGGGACCCTACAAAAGAGAGATGTTTATACACGTGTAAATATATACGTATATTTTTATACATTTCGTTCGTTTTGAGGGAGAAAAGAAGAGAGAGAAAAAAAAGAAGGAATCAAGAAGAATGGAAGATAAATTTTGTAAGTTCGTATATGGACGACAAATTGAAAAATAAGTAGATTAAGGGCTTTGGTCCTTTAAAAGAGGTTAAGTGTGTTGAATTTTTCTGTTACGAAAGTAGATGTACTCATACATACATACATATATACAAAAAGTGACGGACAAAATAATAGAAACACAACTTAATTTTTGGTATCTATGTTATGTTAACTCTCCTGACGTAAGTCAAGAAATCTAAAATGTAATCATACAATTTTCCATAATTTCAGAACTTTGATATTTAATTTTTTGTTTAAAAAGTTTTATTTTTATTTAATGAAATTAATTCTTTTTTTCGTAGAGCTAGCAATTTTCTTGAGGAGTTTAGTAGGGGCTTTATCATAAACTCCCTTATAGGCTTATAGGGTCCAAGACCCGGTTTTCGAGAAGTTATCGGCTTTCGCCGAAAACCTTCATCGAAGACTCAAGTTTTCCCATACATTTTTGGTAAACCACAAGTTTTATATAAAACCTCTCGAAAACCAGTTGCAATTCAAAGTTGAACTAAACAAACAAACCTTTCGAAACATTCAGCGCTCAAATTAATGTAAACAAAACAGCTGACTGCTGCTGTCAAAACAAATATTTCATTTTGAAATACATATTATTTATAGAATTGCCTTACAAAATAAGAATTATTTCTTTTTATTTTTTATTTGCAGAATATGGAAGAGAAAAATAAAACAAAAAAAAGGAAACTTTGGGCTGCGTTGAAACAGAAACAATTGCGGTAGAATTTGCCAACGCCGAGAATAAAAGCCCCGGTGACAATTTGCGTCACTGGCGAGGAACCGGAGTTCACTATGGCTACTGTGACGACCCCAAGTACGAGAAGAATTGCTCATAGTTCGTAATGACGTTTCCAAGGTATGCATATTCGAACTCGTCGCCACAAATATGTTCGACGCTTTCGCTTACTACCTGGAGAAAATCTTTCTGGTAACTCCGTTCAATCACAAGAATTTGGGAGTTATGAGAAAGGCGATAAGTTCATTTGTGGAGGAGAATAAGTATGAAAGAAAATTTCTGGTGGAGGCTAAGTCGAACATTCCACAATGTATGAATCGTTGTTCCAGTAAATAAAACCACAACAGTGGGCTATCGCCCCTTGATGGACAGCGATGCCAACATCAAGAAGATCCTCAGTCCTTTGGACAAGTCAATCAAGTCCTCAAAGAAAGAAACCAAAGAGATAGTCATGGAGAAATGGCAGCCCATCACAACAGCTTCAGTGATCGCCTTGGATAAATGTGATTTTGGTACAAATCTGGAACTTGGAATTAATTAATTTTTATTGTAACAGTTTTGTTTGTTGTTGATTCTTGATATATTTTCGAGACCATTAGGTTCTCTTTAGTAAATTGTTCTGACCGGTTGAAGTGAACAAAGAAGATAGCTGCAGCCAAGCGACCTTCTAGTTTTTGTTGGTTCATGTCGTGAGCCCATTCCACCACGTCCCCAGAAATTCAGTTGAAACTCTTCTTCGAGACCATCTAGTGTCACGGCCTTGTCTGTGCTGATATGCTGCTCTATCACAGCAGAGGAAAATATTATCGACTCAAGGGTGTCGACGGAAAAGAAAAATCCTTAGGAGAATATTTGCACTTCAAGAATTTTCAAAAAAAAAATCTTGAGAGAATACATACCATATAGAACATCTTCATAGGAAAAGAAGTAATTGGATATTTTCATTTTATCCGCATCCGACACGGTGGGTGGTGATATACCAGGAGTTTTGAACGTTTGTTAAACCACTCAATGACGGGATCCCATTCATTCTTTTGGAGCTCGTATAGATCTTTACCTTCCTGAAAATCAACTTGATAAGTACCTACATAAGGCTAAAGTTTGTATCTTGCTTTTCAGATCCTTTAGTTCATTGCAGAGTATATCGGAAGTTTTGCGGCTCATTCCAAAATGTTTTTTTCATCAGTACAAAATTTGACAGCCAGTGTTAAACAAATTGAAATGTCAAATAGATACGTGTGTTCGGTGTGAACGTTTTCGGGTTTTCGAAAACTTTTTGCCGAAAAACCAGTTTTTTAATGACAGATTTGCGTTTAAAGAAACGAACAGAACAAATTAAGTGCAGAAACGTCATAACTGAACTGACGTCAGCGTCGGTAAAAGTTTACATCCACATTCTTTGACCAAATAAAGCGCGAGATGTAAATTGCGAAAAATTAAATTTTGATTGATATTTTGTTTATACATATGTGTGTACATATGTATGTATGTATATTTTTGTTTGTAATTGAATTTAAATTTTTTGAAGGAATATGGCTCAGAATTTCTATTTAAAAGAAGAATTTTAGTTCCTGAAAAAAGTAATTGTGGAGGACGGTGCTCCTTTCATTCATTCTTCATTAATTCTTCTCCTCTGATGACTTGGATATCAAAATAAAAATTTTCCGCGACGCGGCGGCCATTTCTGATTTTTAACTGACGTTTATGAACATTCAGTGACTACTTAAGCACTATTCACAAGAGGACGACCAAAGAATGGACGAATATTCGTCGATTTTGACATTTCTTTCACATGAGAGTTTTTAAATCATTCGTTGCAAGTGTGGATAATGTGGAACGCGAATAAAGTTTGACAGTTCGTATCAACTACAATTTTTTTCGCGACGAATAAATTTGTTTTCTAAAATTTATTAATATATAATGCATGCATCATAAATCAAATAGAAACTTTATTGCTATTGTTTTGTTAAAAAATTGTGTGAAAATATGTTTTTAAACGTATAAAAACTCACATTTTGTAATTCATTTGTGGTTCGTTGGTCGCGCTCATGTGAATACTGCTTTAAAGCTACGTGAGTAAACGTTATGCTGAATTGGGTATGTTCATTAATGCAACACACCAGAAAGATGATTGCACGAAACCATATTTTCGACGTTTACTATCTCTCTTCTCAATGAGATTCAGGTCGGGTTTTTGAGAAAACTATTCAAAAACAAAGTCTAACGAATAACATAGATGGCTGGGTCATGTAGATCGTATGGACATCTACGTTCCGAAAGGTCTTCGAATCCAATCCCGAGGGACGGCGCAGTAGAGAAAGCCCGCGACTCAGGTGGCGCACGCAGGTGGGTGAAGACCTCAATTAACTTGGCGTGTGAAACTAGAGACAGCTAGCCTAGGGACCAAGCTGATTGGAGACGCATGTTGATTGAGGCACAGGTCCGCCGCGGACTGTAGCGCCACCTTAAGTAAGTATGTAAGTATTAAAAACAAACATTTTGTTGCTTTGGAATCAATTCCATTTGTTATATTACATTTTTGTTTTAACACTTTCAAGTGCAACTTTCAAGTGCATTCAACACCACCCCCCCCCTTAACGTATATTTATGGATGCCTTTTCAATTGTACCTCTATGAAGATTGTTCGTTTAAGTAAGCCTTCTACAGGATACGGAGAACCGTTCTAAAGATGACTTATTTAATCACATTTCAGATTTTTTATGACATGTGCAATGTGCATAGATTAACTTTAGATTTTTAAAAAATTTCAATGTTTCTAAAAGTCATTTTAAACAGACATGTTTTGGTTTTATTGGATTTGTTTTAAATTTGTGTGACACCTTTGTATATAAAACCTATTTTTTTATATACAAAGATGTCACTAGGTAATATTGTTGCAGAACTTTGGTCTACTTTCACGATGTCACTAAAGTCTTTATCATGCACTGCTAAAACGACTCCACGACTTGTGTTGTTTCACAACATACTAACAGTTAATATAATAGCTGCGCTTTATGATCGAAAATAACCCATAATACGTTGTACATACATTTGTTGTTTTGTGTTTCAAATGGTAAGGTAGTGTGAACCTTAGTTAATAACAAAGTGTCAGAAAACATTTGAAAAGTCAACAAACATAAGGAAAATAGAGATAGCTTTATAAACGTTTATGACTTGGATTAA